>NC_065530.1:33054240-33136414 GCF_020184175.1 Aphis gossypii | reverse complement strand
TATAACAAGTGTGCACTAAGCCATCGATATAAGAGATATGGTTAAGGCAGCAAAGGGGTCAGTGGTGGTGATCGTGTGACTCGATCACCACCGGACGTCGTGTTCAAGTAAAGTACTTTGCGTTATTTTGTGTTTAACTTTATTTTGGTATACCTCCGAGTAATCGGAGTATACGACAAAGTGGCGCCCAACTCGTGGCTCGTTAATCTACGGCTTTCTTTTGTGTGTGTGTGTGTGTGTTTTGATTATACACGATTTTTTCAAGGTACCATAGTAAGTGTGTATTTGTGTGTGTGTGTGTGTGGTGTGTGTGTGTGTGTGTGTGTGTGTGTGTGTGTGTGTGTGTGTGTGTGTGTGTGTGTGTTGAGTGCACGCGAATTTTATTTTTGGATTTCTCCAGTTATGTGTGTGTGTGCGGATTACATGCAAATTATTGCTGGATTTCTCCAATTGTGTGTATACGACAAAACATTTGGATTGGGCGCAAGTGTAGTTTTGCATTTGACAAAATATGTAGAAAAAAATAAACATTTTTTATTTTTTGATAACTTTTTTTCGACATTTAATTCGATAGAGAAATTGATCCAAAAACACATTTATGCTATTGGGACTGTAAGAACAAACTGTTTTGTAAAACCTCCACTTTTGTCTGATAAACAAATGTCTCAAATGGGTAGAGGAACTACATATGAAATTAGTACGGACATGAAAAATTGCAATTTGTGTTTAGTTAAATGGTTTGACACTCGAGCAGTGATGTTAGTTTCAAATTTTGTTAGATCGGGAAACTCAGAAACTATTCAACGTTGGGACAAAAAATCAAAATCGTATGTAAATTGTCGAAAGACCTGAAATTGTAGCACTATATAATCAATCAATGGGTGGTGTTGATAAAGTTGATCAATTGATTAGTTATTATAGGACCTTTATTCGATCTAGAAAATGGACAATGAGGATGATTGTCCACGCTGTGGATTTGATTATAACTAACTGTTGGCTACAATATCTAAAGGATGCAGAACATTTTAAAATGCCAAAAAAATATAAAAAACCTCTTACACTTAAGAATGGATATAGCTAAAAATTTAATTCGAGTGGGCAAACCTTAAACACCCAAAAGAAAAGGACGACCACGAAATAGTGGGAATGAAAACAAACCAACTTCTTAAGCAGCAAAAATTGATTCTACTCGTCAATCAGATGAAGTTCGCTTCGACCAAGTTGACCATTAGCCTGAATTTGACGAAAACAATTTTCCATCAAGATGCAAGAACCGTAATTGTGTAAAAAACGGTAGGAAAACTCACGTGTTTTGCATCAAGTGTAATGTTCATTTATGTTTAGACAAAACAAGTAACTGTTTTTTGAAATACCACCAAAAATTATAATCATTAAATGTATGTATATTTTTAAATGCCAAATGTTTTATTCAACTGAAAAAAATTGTATTTTATTAATTTTTCAGTTTTTGTTTTTTTTATTATTTTATTAAAAAGGTTGTTATGATTTGTAACATTTTATTTTATTTTATATTTTAAAACTGTTAATATTGTTATTTATGATAACAAAAGTTAAGGGTTAATTATTATTATTTTATAATACATTATGTTAAAAATAAAAATTCTTTCATTTTATTCTCGGAATAGCAATTATTTTTATTCTTTAACCATTTGAAATCAGTGTCTCTTAAAGTGGACACTTCCGTAACTTTTTTAATTTAAAAAAAAAAAATCGAAATACGAGTATTTATAAGTCTGGGACTGAAAGGGCTAAAAATTAAAAAAAAAAAATTTAAATAAATGTTTTTTTAGAATGATTCAGATAACTGTTTGGATCTCAATAATATTGAATTTTTGATTGATGGTGAGAACATTACTGATTCAAATACAATTTTAAATAATGATATTTCATCTGAAACAGTTCATCACACTGAGTTGTCTACTAATATAAATCAACCACCGATAATAGTTGTTGTTCCACAACTTGATGTTAATAATACATCCATAGTAAATACAGAACAGTTATTTTTTGATCCTGAATATTCAGAAAATATTGACACTGTGATTGGGGGGAAGAAAAAAGAAAAGAAGAAACAAAAGAAAAAATGATCAATATAATAGAAATATTATTAAAATATTATTGTGTCCATAAAGATAAAATTAAACCATTTTGTAAAGTTTCTGAGATTGATCCTCGATGTCTTAACATTTTTAAACAAAACCTATGCTCTTTAGAATCTAAAATAGACCAGGATACATTTTTAATATCAATGATGACTGTACAAAAACCTTTAAGAACTGATAGACGTAAAATAAATGAAACCAAAACTAATTCAATAGACCGAAACATAGTAAAATATTGTATTCTAACCAAAGAAGAAAAAATTCCAGTATGTGCTTCAGTATTCAGTTCAATAACTTCTATATCCAAAAAACGTTTGAATATAATTTCTTACAACTTACAACTTGATTTATGCAGCCCAAAAGAGAAACGCGGAGGTAAACATGAAAATCCAATAGATCAACAAGTATCAGAATCAATAATTGAACATATAACACTATTTAAAGCTAAAAGAGCCATTATTCAAGGGCAGATACAGGGTTCATATCTACCACCTGGATGCATATTAACAAAACGTACATGATTTCGGCACTAGCTTAATTCTCATTGGTCGGTTTAAATCGACTTGTTTTCCCGCGCTAATAATTAACTGTTATCACAGTCTTATATCTGTTATCAAATAGTATAATATATATTCAATATTGTTGTCATAGGACATAGGTTTTTACTTTTCGAATTTTATTAAAATTATTAATTTAATTAGAATTAGAAATTGCACTGATTAGTATTCATTTAAAATGATTAACTATAAACATCTACCTTCGTCATTTATAAATGAGATAGTAACCTGTAAAAATGAGGTATATGAAATTAGGTCTAACATAAAAGATTTTAACTCGTGCCAAAAATGGATAGAAGAATTTTCTGAAAAAACAAAAACAAGTTGGGTTGTTAGAAATACCATAAGAAAAGGTCAACATTTTGTCTGCAAGTTAGTTAAATATGGTGGTAAATGTAACATTATATTTTTGATTTGATTTTCTAATACACCTATTTATCCTGAAAAGTGTAGGGAGATCAATGTTTTATGAATAAATGAGTTATTATGTGAGTAAAAATAACATTTGTAATATTTGTTACAATGTAACATTTTATGTCTGGTTAGTTTTTCTAATACCATACATACCTATTTTAGTGTTTTAGATTTAAACAAAATCTAATGAGAACACTATTTATTAACTTACAAAAAATGAATGTTTATTTTACACTTATTTACTCTAGTGACACTACGTGTAGCACGGTATACATACAACTGGTTCGGTTGCGGCGTTGTTGCACCACTATATATATAGAGTGATCTAGTGTGCTTAGAATTTTCTTTTTATGGAATGTTCGAGAACCCTCGCGCGTATATGCATTTTATGTTGCCTATCCGCTACGAAGATTCTCGACCATTCTATGATCGTTACATTACTCCCCCCCTAAGTACACGGAGTGCTTACAATAGATTTTTGACAATATGTTTTTATGTCATATTATAATTAGTAGTTAAATATTTAGGGAACATGTACTTTTCGTCCTGAGTGGTTTGTTTTTGATTGACCGTTCTGAGTTGAATTGGCTGGCTCGGTTTGTGTTCTTGTCACATCTAAGTACTTTATCCTCTATGTAGGCGGGTTTCAGGCGATCGATTGATATTGTTTTTGTAGTGCCGTTGATTTGAAGATCGAATGTCTTGGGTGTTCTTTTTAACACTTTAAACGGTCCTTCGTATGTATATGTTAACTTTGGTCTTAGAGCATCGATTCGTTGATATACATGGGTACACGTTTCTAAGTCTTTTGGCATGTAGGTGCGATTTGATGATGATTTATGGTGGTATACTATCGGAGCTATTTTGGAAATTTGTGATTGAAGTTGTTTTATAAAGTCTATTGTATCTGGTAGGTGTTTTGTCTCTTCAAAGAATTGTCCCGGTAGTCTAAGTGTTTGACCGTAGACTAGCTCGGCTGGAGATGCTTTCAAGTCTTCGTTGGGCGTTGTACGTAGACCTAATAAAATAAGAGGTAGTTCTTCAGACCAATGAGTGCTATCTTTGCATGTTATGGCGGCTTCCAGTGTTCTATGTACTCTTTCTATCATTCCGTTGGCTTGTGCGTGGTAAGGTGACGAACGTATTTTTTGAAAGCCTAATAGCTTTGATAACTGCTTATATAATGTTGACTCAAATTGTCTACCCTGATCAGTCGTTATTCTGTGAGGTATTCCGAATCTTGCAATCTAATGTTGAATTAGAGTTGTTGCACATTTTGTTGCGGTCATGTCTTGCATGGGTACTGCCTCTATCCATCTTGTGAATCTATCAATCATAGTTAATATGTATTTGTAATTTTTAGATGGGGGCAATGGACCAACTATATCAATATGTATATGTTCGAAACGACCATTTGAGGGATTGAAATTGCCAATTGGGCTGACTGTGTGTTTGTATATTTTTGTTTTCTGACATTTTTCACATGATTTTACCCATGTCGTTATGTCTGTTTTCATTGATTTCCATACAAATCGTGGTTTAATTAGACTAAGAGTTCCTTTTATTCCAGGGTGAGATAAGTTGTATATTGCTGAAAAAACTTTTCTTTGTTGTGATGGTGGAACGATTGGTCGTATTTTACCAGTACTTGTGTCACATTTGATTTTTCGGCCTCCTTCTATTTCCATGTCTTGAATTTTTAGACTGGTGTCAGTTAATGTATAGTCTTCGTCTTGCGCGTTGGCTATCTCTTCTATTAGGTTTATTAGATCTGATGTGTTTGATATACTTTCGATTCTTGAAAGGTAGTCTGCGGTAATATTACTCGATCCGGCAATGTGTTGTATGTTAGTAGTTAATTGTGATATAAATGAAAGTTGTCGCTGTTGTCGTTCCGATGCTTTTTCTGGTTTTTGTTGAAAGACATGAATTAAAGGTTTGTGGTCTATATAAATTGTAAAGTCTCTGCCTTCTAGTAAGTGAATGAAATGTTTGCAGCTATCGTATATAGCAAGTTATTCTCTATCATACGTCGAATAGTGTTGCTCAGTAGTTGTTAGCTTACGACTGTGAAATCCCAGTGGAAGTATTTGATTGTTAATTAGTTGGTGTAGGACTCCGCCGATTGCTCTATTGCTGGCATCTGTAGTAAGCGTTAATTTGGCTGATTCACATGAGTGTGCTAAATATGTTGATTTTTCTAGTAGTTCTATACATGTATGAAATGCTTCCTTTGCTTCCAATGTCCAATTTACAATTCGGGTGTCGTTTTTCTTATGTTCTGGGATTATTTTATTTAGATCTAGTTGATGATGTGCAAGCTGTGGTATAAAACGTCTATAAAAATTGATCATACCAAGAAATCGTCGTAGATCTTTTATTTGCTTGGGTATAGGCATTTCTCTTATACTTTTAACTTTTTCTGGGTCTGGTATAGTTCCTTCTTTTGAAATTTGATGTCCCAAAAAGGTTATCGATTCTTGTCCAAAACTGCATTTCTCTAAGTTGATTTTAATGCCATGTTCAGCGAGAATTTCTAATACAACACTTATATGTTCTTTATGTTGTTTTTCAGAGTCTGAAAAAATTAATATGTCATCTATGTACGCTAGTGCAAAAGGCAATTCCCGGATGATCTCAGTTATGAACCTTTGGAATGTTTGTGCGCTGTTTCTTAGTCCGTAAGGCATCTTTAAGAATTCAAAGCTGCCAAACGGTGTTATTATTGCGGTTTTTTGAATGTCTTCTTCAGCCATTTTTATTTGATTGAAGGCTTTTTCCAGGTCCAGTCTTGAGAAAATAGTTTTATTATGAAGTTGGATATTAACATCATGAATATGTGGTAGGGGATATCGATCTGGGACAGTTACTCTGTTGAGTGCTCTATAGTCCCCACAAGGTCTCCACTGACCATTTGGTTTTTTTACCATGACGAGTGGGCTGCTCCAAGGAGAGTTTGATGGACGACAGACTCCTGCTTGGCACATGCTTTTGAATTCCTGTTTTGCTATTTGTAATTTTTCTGGCGATTATCTTCGGACTTTTGCTGCTATTGGAGGTCCGGTTGTTTGAATGAAATGGACAGTAGAATGTTTTGAGTCATGTTGACTTGTTTGGTTGATGAGTTCATTATATTTTTTAAGTATATCTGAATATGCTGTTTTATGTTTGATTAGTGACACACCCTGTATATGATCGTTTGTCTTAAGAGAGGTTGCCAATGGTGTTGTGAGATGTGTGACGCCGTCTTCAAGAAGTTGTTTGCGTTTGAGATTGATCTGTAAGTTGAAATGTGTTAGAAAGTCTGCCCCTAGGATACAACGAGTTACGTCTGCTATTATGAATGTGTAACGAAATTGTCTGCGAAGTCCTAGATCTAAAACCATTGTGCGGTTTCCATAGGTTTTTATAGTTTGATTGTTTGCCGTATAGAGTACACGGGTTGATATGTTAGACTTATCTGCTTTATTTGGTTTCACTATTGAAACTTCGGCTCCGCTGCCGACTAAAAATTGTTGATTGGGTTTTTGATCTATAACTTCTAAACAGCAAGAGCCCCTCCGTGTCTCAATTGCAGGCACGGAGGGCGTTTCTAGTTTTCCGTCTTGTCTGATGGTTTTTGTAAGGTCCATTTACATGGTTTAAGACATTTTTGTGCTTTACTACGAAATTTATAATGGTAGTAGCATAGTGGTCCATCTGCATTAAAACGGGATCGTGATTTTGAACGTGAGTGGCTCCCCGGTTTGTTGCTTGTGTAAGTTCGTCCTCGCTGTAATTGTAATTGCTTGATTTGTTGTTGGAGGTCAGCTATTTTGTCTTCTATACTGTTTGGTTTGTATTGTTCTTGTATTTGGTTCACTGTATTTAGTGAGACGTCTACTACCCGATCGGCCATTTCTGCTAGTTCGTCGACCGTAGATGTTTTTGGAGCTACTGCTAGTACTATTTGGGCTTGATTAGGTAGGCGTTGTAACCACATTTGTTTTAATAAGTGAGGTGGACAGTTGTTGCCTGCTAATGATTTAATTTTTGATAACATTAATGAAGGTTTTTCGTCGCCTAACGAAATTCCAGAAATTAACTCGCGAAATTTTTCTTCGTCAGTCCTACCATATGTGTTGATAAGCCTTTCTTTTAAATTTTGATAAGCGTTTTCGGTATTATCTATGTCTAAAATGTCACTTACTTTTCCAATTATGTCTTCGTCAAGCATGGTTAGAATATGGTCGAATTTGGTTTAAGACTTACTTATATGTGCTAGTCGGAATTGAGCTTCAGCTCTTTTGAACCAGGCAGCTGGATCGCATTTCCAAAATGGTGGTAGTTTTTACGCCGATTATGACTGTTTCGTTTTGTCGTCTCCTGTTTTCTTTCGTCTTCAATTTTTCGCTTGTCGAGGTCACCACTTTAGTGTTTTAGATTTAAACAAAATCTAATGAGAACACTATTTATTAACTTACAAAAAATGAAAGTTTATTTTACACTTATTTACGCTAGTGACACTACGTGTAGCACGGTATACATACAACTGGTTCGGTTGCGGCGTTGTTGCACCACTATATATATAGAGTGATCTAGTGTGCTTAGAATTTTCTTTTTATGGAATGTTCGAGAACCCTCGCGCGTATATGCATTTTATGTTGCCTATCCGCTACGAAGATTCTCGACCATTCTATGATCGTTACACCTATTAATCCGGATTGTTGAATGTTAATTTATCTAATATAATAATATGGTTTTTATGTAATTAAGTTAACTTGTGTTATGTATATTTAAAGTATTTTTAATAGTACAAGAAATAGTCAACATAATTACACTTAGTAGGTAGGTACCTATAATAATTTATTATATAATCATAAAATTCACAAAATGATTATTTATTTAATTTAAAAACTAAAAATATAAAATAAACGAATACCTAAATTAAAATTACATACCTGATTTACATTTTAATAAATAGATAATTGTCATTATAACACTTAATAGTGTGATTTATTAATGCGAAGTTATTATGTAAGTAAAAATAACATTTGTTACAATGTAACATTTTATGTCTGGTTTGATTTTCTAATACTATACCTATTTTTACGGATTGTTGAGTGTTAATTTAGCTAATATAATTAAATGGGTTTTAATTTAAAAAGTTATAGGTAAGTAGTGTATAATCATTTATGTACTTTTAGCAGTCAATTGTTAAATAATTAACTTTTTTTTGTAATGATAATAAAAATAAACGTGATACATCGCAACGACTATTACAAAATTTTCTTATTCTACGAATATAATAATGCTCCATTACAGTACTTGTGAAATCCACTAACGAAACCACATTATACGCTTTATTTCTGGATAAAACTATATCTTTATATATCCTGACACATACTTCGCTGAAATTGTTAGTTTGGTGACCATGGGTTTCATATCAATAGAAATTTCAGCAACTAAATTCTTCTAAATATTCAACAAACAATCAAAAAACAAAATGTATATAAGCATTAATTATTCATATTCTTACAATAAATAATTCTTTATAATTATAATAATACTAATCTTCTTAATTATTTTCTTACTTTAATATATTTATCCTTTTTTTTAGTGTTTTCTGTACACTTTTTAACTTATATGGTTATTTTTGCTGTACAGGATAAGTTTTTTGATTTTCCTCTTTTATTTAGAACAGCATCAACTTTTTTAAAATTACTATGATGACATACATAATCTTTTCTGAAAATAAATTCATTTATATAACATTACATTGTTATGTATGTTATATTTACTGTCGTATATTGTAGACAGTCGTCCAAATTATTACTTAATATGTATAAAGAAAAATATTTTTAAATAAAACACGGGAGAAGCCGGTGAAGCAAAATGTGCTGAGGCGACAAGACAAATTTTGTATATAAGACCGCCGAACGCACGGGCAACGGGAGTCCCGCTGTCGCTGAGTGAGTCGGCGAGAGTGTAGGTACGACGATCGCACATGTGAAACGGCGGTTATAGTACGGACTAAATTAATAGAATTTTTGATTGTTTATTTTATGTTTTTGAGTTTAATAAAAAAGTGTTTCCGACCAGGACAACCAGAGTTGGATATCATTTAAGTCTTCCTTGCGTTCCTACCTTTATATAGGAAACAGCGCCGAGATATACGTACCACGGGTATAAGTAATCTTCGAGTCATTTCCACTATAAAGGAGCGAAGAATCGACAAGCGCACACCATCGTACCTCGTTAGTTAACAGTGCCATTCTAATTCATTTTAGAGAGTGTCATTAACTAAAGAGTACGAGGGTAAGGCATAGTTGATTTACCGCAAACCCATCGTACCTCCCTAGTTAACAGTGCCATTCTAATTCATTTTAGAGAGTGTCATTAACTAAAGAGTACGAGGGTAAGGCATAGTTGATTTACCACAAACCCATCGTACCTCCCTAGTTAACAGTGCCATTCTAATTCATTTTAGAGAGTGTCATTAACTAGAGAATACGGGGGTAAAACTTACCTAGTTGGTTATACCGCGTATACTGAAATACCGGTATACCACAAAGTGGCGCCCAACGGGGTTTTTATCCACGGTCGGAGACAATTTTTTTTTTGTGCGTGTGCCCTGGTACCTCAACCTTGGCACGTTTATTTTTTCGAAGTGTATATGTACGAGAAGTACAACAATTTCACGTGTGGTCTGGATTCACACCCAATTTTTTTTTGGTACAAGTGAAGTACGACAATTGTGTACGTTTCGGTAGATACCCAGAACGCAATTTTGTGTGTTTGTACGTATACCGTGTGGGTAACAAATACACGCTCGATTTTTGTCTTGCCGACAAGACAACGCTTATGCTACGTGAGTACAACTTTGCGAACCGTCTACAGTCAATACGACGTATACGTCAAGGTGAGCAACTATTTGTAATATACATAGATATTAATATTAGGATTGTAGACTAGGATTTTTTTTTATTATTTTTTTTTAGACAGGATTTTTTTTTAGACATTATTTTTCTTTAGACAGGATTTTTTTTTTCATAACAGATGACCGCAAAAATTTAAATTTAAATAAAATAAAATTAAATAGTTAGTTTTAAGTATAAATTAAGTAAATTAATTTTATTATGATATGAATGACGAACATCTTATAGCTTTTGGGGAAAAAAATTACAAAATTAACAGATATCTTTTTACAAAAGAAACCAAATCTCATTGAAGCATGCAAATCTAAACAATTAAAAAGTGTAGGAACCGTAGATAACCTAAGGGCTAGAATATCTAAATATTATAAGGGGATAATAGAATTAGACGACATAGAAGAAACCTTAAGCGAGCCACAAAAACACCAAGTTCAAAAAAATTCAATAACAGATAGAATTGATATTAATGAATTACTTATAAAAAGCAATTTAAGTGATTCAAGTCCGGAAACAAGTAATAGCGCTAATAATAAATCAAAAACAACTGCTAACGACCTTTTAAAAATATCTAACATATTAGGAAATAACGCAAATAAATTAATAACTCAGGCAGATAAATGTTTAAACACTAGTAATAATTTATATCAAAATAATTTAGAACAAGACCCTGATAACAAATATAACAACTTAATAAACTTAGATCATACCGAAACAACAAAAAGAGAACATATATACGAAGATATTGAAAGTGCAAATAAAACAGAATCAAATTTAAATACTACATTTTTTAGTAACTCAAAATATGTAATAGAAAACACACCCGAAAAACTACATATAGTAAATAAAAATTCAAAACACAAAATGGAAAAAATGATAATTAAACCAGACAGCTTTTCCGGACAAGGGGACATTAAAACATTTATTTTACAATATGAAAAAGCAGCACGAATAAACAATTGGGACGACAATGAAAAAATAAAATTTTTATCAATATTTTTAAAAGACACAGCTAATAAATTTCTACAAAACTTGGAAAACAAAGGACGGAACTGGTCATGGAAAAATTTAAAAAGTGAATTTATTAACGAATTTCAACCTATAGGATACTCCATAATTTTAAAGGACAAATTAGAAAATAGGAAACAAAACGATTTAGAGTCAATTTCTAGTTTTGTTACAGAAATAGAATACTTATGTAGTCAAGTAGACAAAGATATGAACGAGGAAGATATTTGTGTTTATATACTTAAAGGCATAAGAGAACCTATATTACACGCAATTTCGCTTCACGATAACAGTAATTTAAAAAAGTTAAAAGAAAATTTGAAAAAATACGAACTAATGCAATTTAGAATTAATTCAAGAACCTCAGGACTTAACGAATATACGGCAATATTAAACAAACAAGTTATGCAATTGAATACCGAAACTAGAGACAGTAACCAAGAAATTAAACGTTTAAATACAAAATTAGAAGAAATAGACAGTTATTATAAGAATAAAATTGATAAATTATGCATTGAAATGAGTAATTTGAAAAAATATGACAAGACAGTAAATTTTGAAAATAGATCACGCAACAGAGATAAAAGTCCATATTCAGGCAAATCAATTTATGAAGGTTGGAACAATTATAGAGAAAATAGTCCTTACCCTGATAGGTATAACAATAATAGATACAGAGATAATAGTAAAGATACATACGATAATAAAGGATACAGAGAGAACAGTCGAGAGAGGGATAGGTCTTATTCAAGAGAGAGGAAAAACTCTTACGACAGGTCTAAAAATAGAAGCAAAGATCGTGGAAATAATTCAAATACCAAACAATACAGTAGGGAAAACAGTAGAGAAAGATACTCGAGATCTACAACGCCGGAGAAATATAATATAACATGTTACAAATGCAACAAAAAAGGACACTATGCAAATGACTGCCATTTTTCAAAAAACGAATAGTACCCGAGTTAAATGAAAAATCGGAATATCTAACTCGGGAAACAAATAATATTAATACTAATCCCGACACCTCAAAATTTAATAAAGATAGGCAAACTGAAAAAAATAATTATATACAATACGTAGAAAATTGGTACAAATCATTAAATTCAAATAAATTAATAAATAAAGAAGTATACAACGAAGACGAAAAAATTATAGAAAACATCGTAAGAATAAGTAGTTTGAACCCACTAAATGAATTTCAAAAATTCCTACTCAGCAATAATAATAGAACCAACTTCCTATGCGATTATAGTGAACAAATAGTAGATATTTTTCCATTACCTAATGATATCGCAATCGGTCATTGCATAAGCCAATGCCTTACCATGTCAAAAGGAATCGCATTACAATTTAGAAATAAATTCAATAACGTGAAAAATTTAATAGCCCAACAGAAAAAGACTACCGAAATTGCTTACTTGAAAAACGGAAGACAATGGATTCTATACCTCATAACAAAAAATAAGTATTACGATAAATCAGCGTATTCTAACATTTTTAACACACTAATTAATACTAGAGAATTTTGCATAGAAAATAATATTACTACTTTAGCACTACCAAAAATTTGCACTAGACAAGATAAAAAAGATTGGAAGGTTATTTCTACCATGATAAAATTTATTTTTCAAGACTCACAAATAAAAATTTTAATATGCCTATTACCAGGGAATTACGACAAAAAACAAAATAAATACTTACAGAACAATGACCCATAAACCAATGACTTCACGTTAGGGAAAAACTTCAATAACATAATCAACAATAAATTAAAGGCTGAAATCGAACAAATTGCAGGTTCATTTATAAAATCTGAAAACGTACCCGCAGACGGTGACTGTGGTGCACATGCACTACGTATATGCTTAAAACAACATGGCATATATAGAAAGACGGTAGAAATACTAAACATGCTCGGAATTCCTAATTGCAAATCGGGTTACTATCTCAAAGATGACGATCTAGCGTTTATATGTGATCAATTTAATTTCAACCTATATATAATACATGAAAATTCAGAATACACAAATGCTATAATTTACTGGAAATTAAATAGGAAAAACATAGGGATATTCAATAAAAATTGTCATTGGACACCAGGAAAAATCACAGAAACATATAACCCGCGTCAATTCGATAACACAATAATAAATACGGTCTTTCCGGATTTTAATACCATAGAAAAAAATGTAGATAATTTCTTACACGAATGTTACGATCACTTAAAATTATCACAACAAAATCCCATTACAAAAAACAATAGTGACAACAATTTAAAAAACGACACGTCAACTATATGGTATTCACAATTTTGCCAGAACTGCGAATATTTGTCCACGTCTCAGGATATACGAGATGACCATGATGACAAGGAACAGTTTTGGAGTGAAGGAGGAAACATTATGTTTTGTGAAATATGCGGAAACTATGTAAGAGAATATCGGAACCGGCCTATACAAGAAGACGAAAAAATCATAGAAACAAAAGACCAGCTAATTCAACACAAAAATGAAAATAAAATCAATACAAATAATATAAGCATAGATTCAGATACAGAACGAAAACAGAGAGTGTTATCAATAAAAATAGAACTAGACGGTAACGAAAAAAATGCAATAATAGATACAGGCTCAAATCTATCATGCATAGATTATTCCCTAATAAAAAATAAACAACACATCAATCCCAAAGAACAAATAATAATAACGGGCGCAGATAATAATGAACTAATACAAATTGGTACGACTAAATTAATTATTACAATCAACTCACTCCGATATCAAATTAAAGTGTACGTTATTAAAGGACTAAATTGCATAATTCTATTAGGAAACGATTTTAACATTAAATATAACTTAAAAATCGATTTTAAAAATAAAAATATACAAATTGGAAATAATATTATAAAAATGGACGAAATATGGTACAAACATAATGAAAATCACAATATAAATCTCCATACGACAAGAAGCTTCACAAGTAATACATTAAATAACAAACATAAGGTAAAAATTAAATCCGATGACAATATTACTATTGCACCAAAATCAAAGGTAAAATTAAAAATATACACAACAAGCGAAAACATACAAAACCAGTATGCTATAATGCCCACAGAACGCTTACACAGAGAGAAACATTTGACACTACAAACCCAGATAATAGACAAATCTGACGAAGTAATTTTATACAATCATTCCAACGTATACAGTAATATTTCAAAAGGAATGACAATAGCGACTATTTATGAATTAAACATATTACATAATAAACACGAATCAAAGGAAATTAACCTAAACAATGAAACCACGACTAAAGAATACGACATAAAGGACGATCAAGGTACAATAATAAACATTTCTAAGGAACTAAATAACGATCAACGCAAAAAGGCAACAAAATTAGTAAATAAGTTTAGACATTTATTTACATCCGACCCATTAAACATAGGATGTGCAAACGTGGAACCATGCGAGATAAAATTAAAATCTGACAAACCTATATTCCAGCCTCCATATAGACACCCCCAATCCAAAGAGAAAAATTAAAAACAGTAATTAATAAAATGATAGAGGCGGGCATCGTCTAGCCAAGTCGAAGCAATTATGCTGCACCAGTATTTTTAATATCCAAAAAGGAGAAAGGTGAATACAGATTTTTAGTGGACTATAGGAAATTAAATAACGAGACTATTAGTGACAAACACCCTATACCTAGATCACAAGACCTATTTAGAAGCCTGGAAGGTGCAAAATATTACAGTACTATGGACCTCTGCCAGGGATATTTTCAAATACCAGTAAAAAAGGAAGACCAAAATAAAACGGCCTTTATAACGGATTTCGGACTATATAATTTTAAACGAATACCTCAAGGTTTCAAAAACTCAGGTCCAATTTTTCAAAGAGTTATCAATAATTTATTCAGTGACTTTTTATATAGAACAATGATAGCGTACTTGGACGACATATGTTGCTTCGGCAATGATTTCGAGGAAGCTTTAAGCAGACTAGAGGCAATATTTAAAAGACTGGACGAAGCAGGTTTAAAGTTAAAAAACTAGAAAATGTGTAATATTAGGTACAGAAATAGAAAGAATTATTAGGTCATAAAATATCCGATAAAGGACTTACACCGCTGGAGAAAAAATATAAAGGCGATAACACATTTCCCGATACCAACAAAAATCAAAGACGTAAGAGCATTCATTGGATTAACAAGCTATTACCGGAAATACATTAAAAATTTTGCAAAAATCGCAACACCCCTAACTGATTAACACAAGAAGGAAAATAAATTTCATTGGAGTAGCTCCCAAGATAACGCGTTTAATGTATTAAAAAACGCCATCATAACAGCACCCGTACTAGCACATTTTGAGGACGGACAAAAAGTTTTTGTAACCACGGACGCATCACTTGAAGGGCTCTCGGGAATTTTAGAACAAAACGACAACAATGGAAAACGACACCCTATAGCATTTGCTTCAAGAAAATTAAAAGGGGGAGAAAGAAATTTTACTACCACAGATTTAGAAATGTCAGCAGTTGTATTCGCAGTAAACTACTTTAAGGAATATTTATTAGGCAGAAAAGTAACAGTATTTAGTGACCATTCAAGTTTACAATATTACCAAACGATGAAAAATCCATCATCCCGTATAACAAAATTCATTTTTAAATTATTAGAATTTGATATTGAAATTAAACATCGCCCCGGCCTTTGGAACACAGCCGCTGACTGTTTATCACGATATCCGGTAGACACGTTACAGGTAAAAAATATTTTCGAAACCAAAGAAAACGAAGAAATAAATTTCGACACAATAAATATAGAAAAAATCAAAGAAAATCAATTAAATGACGAATTTTGCAAAGGCATCATATCTGCAATAAATGGAGACAATAATTCTAAATACAAAAGGAAAACTAGGCAATTCCTAATAAAAAACGATATGTTATTTTATAAAAATTGGTCACCAAATGGAACTAACATATTATTAGTAATACCAAAAAAACTAGTTAACGTGGTCGGTAGTTACTGGAAAAGTATGACATTTCATTAAATGTTTTCTAAATTTATCAGACCCTCGAACATCTGTTATACAACCATCTTGTCTACATGTGTATACTGATTGGCTACCGTAATATATTTTTAAATGCAAAATAAATTGATTAATTGTAAGACATTTTAATAAACAGATGGAACATAAATACATAATGAAGTTTACTTTAATTTACTTTGAGTAGTAAATAATAATAATATAATTAATAATAATAATAATAATAATAGTAACAATATAATATAATTATGTATTTTATAAAATATATAAAATAATAGTACTGTAGCAACCAGTGATCATAGGCGCCAGGTTTTGTAAATGCCAATGGGGGCCGAATTTGCTACATATTAGCCTTAACTTTTGCTCTTCAAAATAATTAAATATGTGGTTAAAAAGTAGAGACGCGGGAAGTGGACTACTATATCTATATTCTTCGTCGATGTCTTCGTCTTTTGAATATGGATCATAGAAATGTCATGTAAACGTGATTGTCCCATGGTCGATCGTAAAAATGTTTTTAGTCTTCGAAATGCGGAAAATGACCTTTCAGCTGTACAAGAAGATACTGGGATAATTAGTAAAATTCTTACCAGTTTATTGAATTCTGGTAATAGGTCACGAAGTGATTTATCATTTTTTAAAAGTGTAATTACAGCTTGAGAATTATCAATAGGAATTTTTCTAGACTGAGCTATATCTAAGAACATATCTCTATGTAGTTTTAATTTATTTTTGTCAAAATCTGTTCCATAAAAATCAATAATATCAGTATCTATATTTTTACCAACTATATACTTTTCTAATGATGAAAGATGTTCAATAATAATTTTTCTGAAATCGCACATTTAATGAAAATAAAGTAATATCAACAATTTCATAAAATAAAGTCCTATATTGATCTTTAATAGTTGGAAAAGTGTAAGTGTATGATTCAACTCCTTCTGTGTAACGTTTTGGGGCTTTTTTTACTCTTGGTGTGTTGTGTTCTTTCAAACTCAGCTCTTTTGATTTAGAATTTGATTCATTCCAGATATAATCAAAGCCAGAATTCCGCTGTTCTTGTATAGATTCTATAACAGTATTAATTTTGTGTTGAGCTTCTTGAAAGCAAAATGAAATTTTTTGTAATTCTGCGTTAAGAATTTCTATTTTATTAAAAATACTAATCATAATATTTAACAAAAATAAAAAATCGAATTTCATTATTTGTTTAAAATATCCACTTGCTTTAGCACCATTTTCATTTTTTTTCTTTGATATGTCACTTAAAAATTTATCAAAAACTGTATAATTAATTAATACAGTTTTTAATGAAACTATGCGCAAAAACACAACGGGTAGGACAAAATGGACGTAAAGATCTAGAAGTTAATTCATGTTCAACTTGAAGTGAATTAAATATGGCTTGCCTTTTAGGTGAGTTTCGAACAAATACTATAATTGATCTAACCAAGAATAAAAAATCTCTTGATCTCTCAACATTCATCATAGCATCTTGTACAACCAAATTTAATGTATGTGCAGTACAATGTACATACAAAGCTCGAGGTTCAAGATCATTTATCTCTTCTGAAGACCACTTTATGACCACTAACATTTGCGGCACCATCATAACATTGTCCACGGCAATTAGAAATATTTAAAGTTAATTTTGATAATACATCAGTTACCAATTCGAACACGTTTTGGCATCAGTTATTGCAGTTTCAAAAAATCCCATAAATATCTCATCAACATTCGGGTTATTATCTACAGTTCGAAAACATTGAAACTTGTTCTTTACCTGAGTTGTCAGTAGTTCATCGATAACTATTGAAAAAAATTCAGATTCTTTGATTCTTAATCAAGTTATTTGTAAATATCGAGATAACAATGAAATTATTTCATTCTGAATATCATGTGAAAGCCATTTATAATTTGTTTCGAGATAGCCAGTTATTTAATTCAGTACTATCACCTGATCGAAGTAATAATAGTTGTTGAATATTGAATTCTCATCAGTATGCCCCCCGAATCGCCAATCCCTGTCTTGTTAGGTATAGTAATGAGCTTAATATTTTAATCAAAGCAGTTAGATTCTTTCATTTCTTTAACTTTAGCTACACTCAAGGAATTATATACATTAACACCTTGTTTTGCATCAAGTTAGATGAAACTGCAGCACGATGGAACAAACCAGCTACAAAATAAAAACAAGTCTATGTCTATTACTTCAAAAATAAAATAAAATAAGCCCAAATTATTTAATAAAAATGTAATTTATTTTAATAATATATACTTATTTCGGTACTGGTTATTTGACGCGGACCTGGTCGTCACGGCGTCAAGGAGTGAGAAGATGAGGGTTGATGCAAAGAATGAACACTAGTTGTCGGCGGTATGGGTGTGTTTATTTGAGGGAGGAGTGAATGTTAATGATTTCACAAAATAGACAAAACAAAACACAAACAAAAAATAAAACCACGTAGGGTAATACCAAAAAAAAGCAAAAAAAAACAATAGTGCCGGTATGGTGGTCGGAGTCAAATGTGAAATGAAAAAAAAACTAAGAGAGGCGAATCGGGGTATGTGGATGCTCAGACGCGGATCACAAGACTGGCTATCTTGGGTCCGGTTCGATCTGTCCGCGAGCTGTTATCGCGCATCGGTGTCGTCCGTTGTTACCTGGCGGTTGGTAAGAGAAGTAATTGGCGGATTTCCGCGTGAATGCCGTTTGGATTCAACGGCTGTTACGCGGGGACCGCGTCAAGTTGTAGCCCCACTATCCCTATTATTAATAATATAAACATGAAATTCATTCATTAAATATTTATTAAAGTAAAAAATTCGATGGTTAAAATTAAAAAATTCAATGTTAAAAACATATGAACATTATTTTAATTTAATTTGTAATTACTAACTAATAACACTTAAAGAAATCAGCATGCAAAGTTAGGATACAACGAAAATAAATTGTTATAATTACTTTTTTAACACTGAAAAACCATATTCAAAAACATTTATGAAATACAGTAAAAATATTTACTATAAATAGTATTATAAATTATTAAGGATGTATTCTATAATATTAGTAACAGATAAATTACTTGTAACAAAATATAAAATAAGTACTTATTAATTTTCAACATTATGCACAAATACAATTATTGAATACCTATAAAAACACACAACACATATACAATATAATATATAATATATCTATAGGTAGGTAATATTCTTGTGTTTTATAGTAATTACTCTCATGTATTTTAAATCTTTCCAAACTTTTTTTTCAATTATTAAAACCATTAACAGCGAATGCTTCTTTTGAATTGTTATCCACGCGCTTTTACACTCAAAACACAAATACTTTGTCCAATGCAGAGTTATAAGTTATCCAAGAATAATTATCAATCCATTTTGGTTGAAATTGTCTACCAGTGTTTTTTAACGATTGTGCTTGATTCTCAGATTCTGGCTAAAATTTATATTTAATAGTTTTAATGTTTTTTTTAATTTTTCTACTTGTAGGAATACATATTGCCAAAAAGTATCTATACAAAGCACAAATAAAATAAAAAATAAAGAACAATAATTTCTATTCAATATAGTAATTATTTTTGTAATTAATTATAATTACTTCATTCTGTTCATTCTTATTGATGCACCATCTTCAAGATTTCCATCTTAGTCGTCCTTATCATAATTAGTGAAAGATGAAGATTCTTACCAAAATAGTTTAATAATGAATTTTGTTTTTTCATTTTAAAACAATTTATTACAAATAAAAAAATTAAAAAACTACACACAATTTTAAACTTTTAACTGAAATTTGCCAAAACAACATCATTTTGATAAAAAAAGTCTGTATCACAAGAACTAAAAATTATGATAAGCTGTAGTCAGTGCAGCCACTGTCACAATGTTACAATATTCATATCATCATTATAATATGTAATTTTATTATTAACAATGTTCTCGAATCTCGGATATATTATTCTGTAAACATGATTTGGGAAATTCAAATTTCAATCTTTTCAATGGGGGCTGAGCCCTAACTCCATCTTTTCAATGGGGGCTGCGGCCCCCGAGCCCCCATGTAGTCGGCGCCTATGCCAGTGATGGTTGCTGCAAGCTTCTTTTACTTTCTTGCACGTTCCGTCGTAAGTTGGAGAGATGAGGTATATAAGTTAAACAATAGGTTAATAAGATAATTAAGACGTTTATTAACTTGTTAAAACAATAAATGAAAAGGCTTTCGTTAGCGTAAGCACAAGTACTTAACTACCGGAGAGCAAGTGACAACACTGACTAAGTCTAACTGACTCTTAACTAACTCTAATTAAATCTATGATGAGGACTCATATTTATATGGAAGTAAGACACTGAATGTGTCGACCCAAAAACGGTTTTAAATAATTTTTTTAATTCATCCCAGGTAGTAATTTTTTTATACCTCACGGCCGATAATGCTTTACCCGTTAATTGTGCCAGTATCGCTTCTAATATATTAGGTTTAATAGCATCGGAAATATTATTAAAAATGAACTCGCATTTAGCCACGAAAGAAATTAAATCGGAATCTGTTCCTCCCGAAAAAGCAGGAACCAATGCGGTTGCCCCTTGTAAATTTAATTTTTCTGGGTTAACCATTTTTATTTTAAATGTTTCCGGATTATATGATACTACTTGCCAATTTGTGATATCTCTGTCAGACATACAATATACTATAACAATATATTATTCAAATGACTTACAGAGCTTGCATCTTTAACCGTGGATCATTTGAAAAGTTGACTTCCGTCCTTCTGGAATTTGATTTCTGTCCTCCCTGGACTAGACCGTTTGCTTGAATGCTCTCTGTTCTCCTTCCTGTCGTGAACGTGGTTTCGTCGGTGGGTCTCAAAGTACTTATTTTTTGATTTGACTCAAAAAATGTTCGTTTGATGAAGTATGACCCCACACCTGACACCAAATTTTATGTAGTAACCAGTGATAGTTACTGCACGTTTCTTTTACGACGAATGCAATACCCTCCTAGGTTGGAGATATGAGGTATATAAGTTAACAATAAATTAATAAGATAATTGATACGTTTATTAACTTGTTAAAACAATAAATGAAAAGGCTTTCGTTAGCGTAAGCACAAGTACTTAACTACCGGAGAGCAAGTGACAACACTGACTAAGTCTAACTGACTCTTAACTAACTCTAATTAAATCTATGATGAGGACTCATATTTATATGGAACATGCCGTGATGGAGAATAGGATGATCTACGTCTATGAAGTGGCGTGATGTGTTTAATCCAATCAGGAAACGGCATCAGTGGTCCGACTCGGTGGCGTGATATAGTTCTAGGCCACTGGACTTTAGAACTACGTTTTTATACTAAAAACGTCGGTTTACTACAGTACTTATATAATAATATATAATATTAATTATAAAAAATTAAGAATTTCCTATTCTTAAACAATAAAAATGAAAAAAAAATAAAAATATAATATAACAATATATAATACTAATTGTTATATAACTGTTATATAAGTCTTGTGAAATGAAAATAAATATAAAACATTACGAATCCACTATTCTAAAATAGCAAAAATTAAATGAAAATCAAAATATAATATAATATCTAATATATAACACTGATTGTTACTGTTAAATTACGAGTCTTGTACTCTTGTGAAGTTAAGAAAAATATAAAAAATCTAAATTCTTATCATTAAAACAATTATCATATGTATCATATGACATCTTCCTTTTTTTTTTTTTTTTATAATTATATAATTATATAATTAATAGTACAACATACTTTTTATAACAATATACTTATAATCAACAAGAAAATAATAAATAAAAAAAAATTACAATTTAATAACATAATTCTTAGCAAGTTACAGTTTGCATATCAACCAAAAAAAAATTTAATATAATATTTACTTATGTGACCTAATTTAACAATAGTAGTATAAATATGGGGCGTCTGGCTCCATTTTTCAGCGGAGATGAAAAAAGTTTGAGGGGGTATGGTCCCCTTGCAGTGTAAGAAATTCCCGCTGTAAAATGGAGCCAGACGCCCCATGGTTTTTCTAACCATTTCTTAGTATAAATATGGGGCGTCTGGCTCCATTTTTCAGCGGAGATGAAAAAAGTTTGAGGAGGTATTGTCCCCTTGCAGTGTAAGAAATTCCCGCTGTTAAATGGAGTCAGTCGCCCCACGCACGTTTTTCAGGGAAACCATGAGGCATTTGGCTCCATTTTTATAGGGACACAAAAATGTTTAAAGCGGAATGTCCTTCTTTCAGTATAAAAAATCTCCCTATTACTTTTACTGAATATAAAACATGATTAGTTATTAGTTAAACGAATCATTTTCATTTAAATTTCTGAAATAAATAAAATCATTTTTTTTATATTATCATTTTGTTTATTTATTTTAAATTAATTAATAGTATTTAACATCAAGTATTTTAAATAAATCAGTTTTTTAATATTATTCACACTAGTTTTCTTACTTCTCTAGTAAAAGGTACATATTCAACAATGCGATCATGAATTAATAAACCATAAGCAGTTACCTGTAAGAGATTCCAATGCTTCAATTTCCAATTGCACATCTACTGATGATGCTGTAGCCGAATCGTTCTGTTTTGAAGTATCGATAACTACAATTGGTGCGTTCGATAGAAAAGTAGAGGGACTTAATAAGGGGTTTCGTATATTTTTTTCATAGTACGATTCTTGAAACGATATATACATATCATATAATAAGGTGAAATTATTTTTCGTAAAATCTAAATTCAAATTATCATATGGATAAGCTATTGAGTTAAGAAATACTTTAACGTTTGTTATATTACAGTGATCAAATATACTACAATCTTTTTCTAACGAATTTTTACGTCCTTTTTGTAATCCAATTATGATAAATCGTGGTTTTTCTAATTTTGATGCTGTCTTCAAGTTCCACACTACTTTTTTTGTGGTTCCGAGTTCAGGATATTCAAAAGTTTCAAAAGATCTGAACGGGATAACAAACTTTTTTCTTTTTCAATAAGTTTTAATAATTTTAACCTTTCTTCATCATCAACAGTAATATGTGGAACCTTCCAAACTATTTTATTCAAATCAACTTTTCCAGAATTTGTACTTGCACTAGTTATTACCTTTAGAGCGTTTAAATCGTTATGACATCGAGTTAATATTAGTTCTAATCTAGAATTAACTAATATCTTTTTAAAGTCTTCAAATAGACCTAACCAATATTTCAACGGAATGCATGCACTAAATTCTCCATTATTATTTGCTGGGTTTGAACTATTTTTAAAATCCAACCAGCATTTTCATAACAATTATAATTATCAGGTGTACCTGATAGATAACCTTTTAACGAACTGGTAATACCAAGTACACGTGTTCTATCTACTTCTATTCCATTGATTTCAAGTCGTATTTGATCAAAGAGATAGGAAAAACCGTTATTAGTAAGTTTTACTTTTCCAGCATCTGATACTTGACCTTCTAAATATATAAAGCTTTCATTCAGATATGGATAAACATCTGTTTGTTGAATTGATATACGTATTTCATCGCTATTATTAAATGAAGTTGTAACGGTGTATTGAATGATATTCGATTTTCGTAATTTTAGAATCGGTTTCAAACGGCGAACTTATATCTAAAATATCACTTTCAGGCATTCTGCTTTAATTTATAACCTAAAGCCTTTAAAATTGTTTTATTTTTCGTTGTTATTTTTTTTACTTTATTCGATGTTACCGGTACCGCTTTAGTCTTTTGACTAACAAGATTTATTTTATGTAATGGGCTTATATTAAATTTTAATCCCATATTAAGATCCGTAACGTTTAATATGTAGATTGATTATTAATTTCTCACCTAAATTTTTTATCGGATTATGATCTTGATCAACTAATTGTATAGTTATTGAATCGATATTTGTTTTATTTAATTTGTAATATATTAGGTTTTTTGGTGTTTGAATCAGCTTAGACCCTATGTTCTCACTAGGGGAAAACTCATAAATTGAATGACTTGACATGTGGTTGTTGAATGAACCTTGAGCTATATTACACATTATTTTATTGAGTTAACACTGATTAAATTTGTCACTTTCTGTGATCGATGACCCTCAATGTGCATATTGTGTGGTTCATAACTTTTTTTTTCAAACCCCAATAAAGGTCCTATACTGTTCTTTACGTTAAAACGTATTATACCATTACTGAATATGGTTGTTCTAAAATCTATTTGATCAATCCCGATATCAAAAGTCATTTTCTCTGTCGATTTTATTCTAAAGTAATCGTTATCATTATTAAAGTCATCTATTTGGGTCAAAATTTGATTTTTAATATCCTTAATATCGTAAAAACCCCTTTTTCAGTGTGATTGAACAGATTGGAAATTTATATTATTTGTAAACGATCGGGGTTTTCTAATATATTTGAAGTTGTTATTATTTCGTTTATGTTTGCAAATTATTATAAGTTTTCAAAAATTTAACAAAGCAATTCCGAGTCATCGTATACATCAATTGGTGGACAATAATGACAGATAATGTGGTTTATATACCTGTTAGGGCTACGAGATATCTATAAGATATCTACGAGACTACAAGGCTAAGTTAGTATGACCATGCCTCATGTCAAGGGTAATGCGGATGCTACTATGACCATGACACGTGTCGGGATAGTAAGCGCACCAATAATTACAGTGCACTAATGATGCATTTGAGATGTTATTACACATTCTCAAATTCGTGTCCGAATTTGCAACAACAACAACAAGGACACCTGGTTTTACCCAGAAGGCGAAAACACGACGTAAACAAGAGACGCACCACAATATATAAGGGAGCCCGAAGACCAGCAACGGCAGATGTACCAAAGCTATCAACAACAGAGCACTTTCACGTCACTCAGCCACTTATTTAATTTGTTACATGTATTTTGTTTGTATGCAATAAAACATATTACGTTATTAAGTTTAACTTTCATTCAAATTAACTATTTGGATTCAAATCTGATACTGGCACGCAACAATTTGGCGCAGTCGGTAGGATTCACTTTTCAAGGAGGCAAACCGTCAAAGGCTACCATCAACAAGGAAGATTGCGCAGTCTACCTCGTTGATAACTTCAGAAGAGAAGACCATTCAATTCAACGTTGCAGAAAGTATCAGACAGGATGACAACATCAACGAACGTCGCATTATTGTGAGTGAATAGTTAATTAAATTATTACACGGATATATGTTCAAAAATATAAAACCTAAGAAATATCATTTAAGTAACTGAATATATTTAAGTAGGTCGTAAAAAAACTATTTAGGATTTTTTTTTTTTTTTTTTTTTGATTATTAAAGGGCAATTGATTTATTTGAATTATTATTGAGAAATTGAGTTATTATATTATTATTGAGGGCATATTGAGTTATTTGAGTTATTATTGAATTATTATATTATTTTGAGGGCATATTGTTGAATTATTGAGATTATTATTGAGAATTATATTGAGGGCATATTGTTGAATTATTGAGAATTATTAAAGGGCATATATTATTGAGATTTATTATTGAGTTATATTATTATAGTTGTTTGTAAAACGTATCAAATGAGTGTGAAAGCAATTTATGGAGAACACAGGTACATCTCCTTTGGAAGTAGCTAATCCATCGAATAAGACGTCTTTAGAAACTCCAGATTTGAGTTTAGAAGTATTAAATAAAACCCAACAGTTGATTGATTTGGGAAGCCCTAGTAGAAGCCCTAGCCCTAGTGAAAGCCCGAAAGAACGCCCTAGTTTATTTAGAAACCAAAGTGAACGCCAGAGCGCGAAAATAAAACACAGCTTAGAGAGAAGTTTAAGTTTAGACAATAAAAAGGTTACACGTAGCAAGGTTACGGACGATTTTGAACATATTGAGTTAACGTTCGGGAGAAAACCGCGTGTAAAGAAAATGGTTACCATAAAATTAGAGGAAGCATTTAAGCTTATACCTATGTGTACGGGAGAAGACGATATCTATCCGTTCATGAATGCATGTGATATGGCAGTAAATTTAGTTGAAGAAAAATGCGCACCGACTTTAGTTAAATATATAACAACTAGGTTATCCGGTAGAGCATTAGAAATGATAAAATATAAAAATGTTGCTAAATGGGTATACATTAAGAGTTATTTATCGGATGCTTTTGAAGATACGACAACTGCTTCAAGTTTGCAGATACAATTAAATTCCATTAAGATGCGTCATGGTGAAGACGTCAATGATTATTGTCATAGAGTAGAAAAATTGTATTATAAATTATGTAATGCGTGTACACTTAATAAAGAAGAATCAGAAGCAAAAGTAATTCACGAAACTTTAAAAGAACAAACACTGAATATTTTTATAAAAGGATTAATAAGTCCTATAAGAACAATTGTAAAGGCACGAAATCCTAAAACATTAGAGGTAGCTAAGCAATTGGCAAAAGCAGAAGAAGTAGAATATAATTCAGAAAGAGAAAATAACGGATACAGGAACGATTTTAATAAAGGCAATTATAATGCTTCACGACAAAATAATAATAATTTCCAACGTGAGAATAATACAAGAAAATAATACGAATAGTCGTAATAGGAATTTCCAACCAAATAACTTTAGTAAACCGAGTTATCAAGGACGGACAAATAATTACACTCAGCAAAATAATTTTAATAGACCACCTATTAAATGCTATAACTGTAATGGTAATCACTATGCAGCTCAATGTAGAAATAAACCTGCAAGTAATAATAATCGTCCATCTAATCGGAATAGTTTTACTCAACCACCAACAAATTATAACGCACGCGCAACCACATGTGCATATTGTAAACGAAGTGGCCATGATATAAGTGCATGTTATAAAAAACGTAATAATGAAAGTAGGAACCACAATTCGGGAAACGTGAACGTGTCGGGCGAGGACCGTGGTACTCGTTCGATAAACCAAAAATCGCGGAGGAAATGCACAATGTTACCACATCGTCGCTGCTTTAGAAAACAATCACATAACATGTATATCACCTGCGAGCAAAACAAACGAGTTAAATTTATTAATAGATACAGGTAGTCAGGTGAATATACTTAAAATAAATTGTTTACAAGGACAATTAAATATAGATGAAACACAAAAAATTAATTTAAGAGGCATTCATAAGGAGTTAATACAAACAATAGGCAAGATAAAAATACCAGTTATAATAAATAACAAGAATATAGACATAGAATTTTATGTAGTGGGAATGTTATTTCCTATACCCAAGGACGGTATATTAGGACATGAATTTTTACTAAAAAACAAAGTAATGGTGGACGTAGCCAAAAATAGGTTAATTATTCAAGATGATGAAGCAACCTTGCACGAAGAACATTGCGGTTCTGTTGTTTTTAAATTGCAACCACGTACGGAAACCGTCGTAGAAATAGCAATAGCTGATCCAGTCGTGGAAAGTAAAAGTATATACATACACAAACAACAAATTACAAATGACGTATATTGCAGTAGTACGGTCTACTGTGAATAAAGGGAAAGCAATAGTTAGTATGTTGAATATATCTGAGGAGATAAAAGACATAGACGTAACCGATATAAATAAGATAAATTATGATAGTGAATATGAGATATATACGGTAGAAACAAAAAATAGTTATAATGAACGTATAACGCGTTTGAGACAAATAATAAGAACTGATCATATGGATGAGAATGAGAAAAAATCTATTTATAAAATATGCGAGAAGTATAATAACATATTTCATATGGAAGGGGACATGCTAACCTTCACCAACGCGGGAACTCATATAATAAGATTAAAAAACGACCAACCGCCTATATACCGAAGACCTTATAGACTTCCTCATGCACAACAAGATGAGATAAATACGCAAATTAAGAAACTTGAGGATAACGATATTATTGAAAGTTCAAGGAGTCCTTGGAACTCTCCTCTTTTACTAGTGCGAAAGAAAATTGACAATTCAGGTAAACAAAAGTTTAGAATAGTGGTAGACTTTAGAGCATTAAATGAAGTCACCATAAATGAATTCCATCCTCTGCCTAATATTACAGAAATATTGGACCAGTTAGGACAATGTCAATTATTTTCTGTTCTCGATCTTTCTAGTGGGTTTTATCAAATCAAATTAGAAAAAGAATCACGAGAATTAACAGCCTTTTCAACCAATCAAGGTCATTGGCATTTTAAACGCATGATTCAAGGCATGAAAACTAGTCCTGGAACTTTTCAAAGAGTTATGAACTCAGCTTTAGCTGGTTTAATAGGAATAAAATGTTTAGTTTATTTAGACGACATAATTGTTTACGGGAAAAATTTGTATGATCATAATGAGAAGTTAGTAGAAGTATTTGAGCGATTACAAATTAACAATTTGAAGTTACAACCAGATAAATGTGAATTTTTAAAACGTGAATGTGTATATTGGGACACGTAATATCAGAAAATGGAATTAAACCTGATGAAAAAAAAGTGAAATCTGTGTTAGAATTTCCAAAACCAACTAATGTAAAAGATATAAAATCATTTTTAGGCTTAAGTGGGTATTATAGGAAATTTATAAATTCATATAGTGCAATTGCGAAACCTTTAACAATCTTTTAAAGAAAGACATTAAATTTTTATGGAGTGATGAATGTCAAAAATCATTCGATAAATTGAAATCAGCTTTATGTTCTGAACCAATACTTAAATATCCAGACTTCACTAAGACTTTCATATTAACTACGGACGCGAGTAATAAAGCACTAGGGGCAATATTATCTCAGGGAGAAATAGGTCAAGACTTACCAATCTCTTATGCGTCACGGACGTTGAATAAAAGTGAAAATAATTATTCCACAACCGAGTTAGAATGTCTAGCTATAATTTTGGGGGTAAAACAGTTTAGACCATATTTATATGGAAGGAAATTTATAATACTTAGTGATCATCGCCCTTTGACGTGGCTTTTCAACTTAAAAAATCCATTATCGAAGTTAGCACGTTGGCGAATACAACTTGAAGAATATGATTATGAGATACGATATAAACCTGGGGTGCAAAATTCTAACGTAGATGCGTTAAGTCGTATGTATTCGATACAAGAAATTAAAAACGAGTCGTACGAGGAATTTCTTGGGAAAATGGAAACACAGTTAATTACTAATAGCAATGTAAAAGAAGCTATAGGTACACTTTTGGAGTCGCCAGTAGAGTATCATATAGTGACAGAAATAGCGAAACAATATAATTTAACATCAGGAATAAATTACGAAATAAAACGTAAGTTTGGAATTACTTCATTTTTACCAGTTAGTAAAGTGATAGGCGATACGCCGTATGTAGTACAGAATGACCGGTATATAATATTTCTAGTAACGAAAAATAAAGATCGTCAGAGGTCAACGTACGAGAATATGTATATAGCGTTAGTGAACTTGAAACAGTTTTGTGAGGAAAATAATTTAGATAAAATAGCAATGAATAAACTAGGTATGAATGATGATCTACAGTGGGAAAAAGTAAGGTCAATGTTAAGATACATATTTCGTAATACTAAGATCGAAATTATGGTATGTGCGAACGTAGAATATACGGAAGAAGAGAAAGTAACTATATTAAAGCAGTTTCACGATTCTAAACTAGGAGGTCATTTAGGTGTTAATAAAACTATTAAACGCATACAGAAGCAATTTAGATGGAAGGGTATGAAAGATGATGTTAAAAAGTACGTAAAAAATTGTACATCGTGTCAAGTAAATAAAATTTCAAATCGGCATGTAAAGCAACCAATGGCTATTACATCAACAAGTTCAAAACCATTTGAAAAAATATTTTTAGATATTGTAGGTCCATTACCAACGACCTTGTCTAGTAATAATTATATTTTAACAATGCAAGATGACTTATCTAAATACACGCTAGGAGTACCAATACCTAATCATCAGGCAAACACGGTCGCGGAAGCTTTTGTTATACATTTCGTGTGTGTACATGGAATACCGGGAACGATATTGACAGATCAGGGAACGGATTTCCTTAGCAAAACATTTACGGAAGTTTGCAAACTGTTAAAAATAAATAAAGTTAATACTAGTCCTTTTAGACCACAGACAAATGGAGGTCTCGAAAGATCACATAGAACTTTGGCCGAGTACTTAAGACATTATGTGGATAAGAATTTAAATAATTGGGATCATTTGTTACCATATGCATTTTTTGTATAATTCAACGGTACATACATCAACTAATTTTCAACCATACGCGTTAGTGTATGGGCGTACGTTAGAAATACCAATTAAATTAAAATCCGAGCCAGAGCCACAATATAATTATGATGATTATTTATATGATTTGAAACAGAGTATGCAAGTGTCGCATAAATTAGCGAGAGAGAAGTTAATAGAACACAAAGTAAAAAGTAAGGACCGATATGACAAAAATGAGAATCCTGTAAATATACACGTGAAAGATTTAGTACTTTTAAAAGATAACGCACATAAAAACAAACTTAATTCACTATGGTTAGGACCATATGAAGTAATTGAAGTAATAGGAGATGAAAATATAGTTATACAACGTGGCCGACGAGGCATTACCGTACATAAAAATAATGTAAAACGGTATTATAATGATAAAGCAAATGATTAATTAAAATATATAGTATAAATGAATAGATTAAGGGAGTTTGTAAAAAAAAATAATAATTAATGATATAAACTAACAAACCATATAACTAATGTTATTAAGTAGTACTATAATGAAGATATAATTTTACTTTTAGATTGGTGATGATGGTTGGACTTAACAGTGCTAATGAAATAAATTCATCGGAATATTATACATATGTACCCTATGAACAATCCAAGGTTTTTTATTATGAAAATTTAGGCCCCACTAAGGTGATAGGAGCAGAGTATAAACTGGTTACGTATTTTTCACTTAAGGAATATAATACAAAGTACGACTTATTAGGTTTGAAAATGAAAAATATAACAAATATATGCACTGACAAACGTCATATAGATTTGTGTGGGAAATATCAAATAGTAATAACTGATTTATATGATGAAATAACTAATCAAAAAGAACGATTGTATATGTCATTAGGAGGTAGAGTTAATCAAACCGATGTATATCAAGAAAATAAACGAAACAAAAGGGGATTAATAAACTTTGTGGGTAACGCAATGTATACATTATTTGGTGTATGTGATGATAAATGTGCAAAGAAAACTAGAGAAGCAATCAAACAAACAGAAGAAACAGGAGCTAATATTTTACATATAGTGAAATCGCAAACAACGGTAGTGAAAACAGCAGTTAAAAAGATTGCTAGTTCACTAAATCAAACAGAGGCACTATATAAAGAAATATCAACTAAAGAACAAAATTACATGAGAGAATGATGCAATTACAGAATGTAACTGATGACGTATTAGATTTATTAATGGCTGACGAAGTCCATAATCTATACACTATAATAACTAATCAGTATGCGTATGAAACCTCAACGTTGGAACAGATAATAACAGCTGCAAGAGAGGGGTTAATACATCCAAGTCTTATGACACCACAAGAACTTGCATCAACATTGAAAACAGCAGAACGAACAATTAAAAAACAATATGCCATACCTATGGGAACAGAAGCGTCAGAATTAAGTGAATTTTTAAAAATAACAAAAATAAGCGTATACTATGAAAATGAACAATTGGTATTTATTACAAGAATACCATTGGTTGTCGACATAGAACTTTCATTATATAATATAATACCTTTACCAATAAATCTTTTGAAGATGGAGTTGACTCATGGTATGTCCACAAATACATATACTTACGTTGCAATAACTAAGGATAGAAAACAATTTACTACCTACACGGAAAAAGAGATGAAAGATTGCATTGAAACAACAATATACAGAATATGCAAGGCTACACAGCCAATGTTAGATAACAATGATACACCATGTGAAATGCAAATATTTAAAGCACCGGATGCATCTCAAACGGGATGTACTATCAACAAATTTTCATTACTTAGAAACATTTACCACAGAATTCTTAATAAAACACATGGATACATGCTGGAGATGATACTTTGACAATAAGTTGCACAGATTTACCCGAATCTTTTGTTCAAGAAGTTGAGGTTTCAGGTGCAATAACTATATTAGACATAAATTGTCAAGTATTCACACGTGACGCAGTGTTGACTCCTATAGAGGATATTTCGAGTACAAATTATAAAGATTTTGTACCTAATACTAAAATACAAAATATATTTAATAAAATACCTGAACATATACATAAATATAAATTGAGCGATGTATGGAATAATACATCAAAAATACAATTAACAGATCTGCACAGTGTGTCAAAATCACTTGATGAGATTCAGCAAATGATAGACGAAGAAGTTATTAGAGAACAAAGTCAAAAACACCAGTTCATACATTCAAATCTTTTGTATGTTACAATAATTTTGGCTATACTATCTATTATATTAATAATAGCCATATACATACTATTAAAATGTAGATACGTTAGCAATCGCCAAGTAATTGATATACCAAGAAGATTGGCTAACTATAGATCACAAATACGAAATGTAAGAAGGGGAAATTTTGCTTCAGAAATATATGATGAAGTACCATTTAGCGCACCATCATCACCACGTTAATTTTAAAATATTAATATTAATAATTCATTATTATTCGTAAAAAAAAAAAATAATAATAAATAATAACAAATAATATAAAAATAAGTATAATAATAATCAATAATATAATATATTTAATCATATTATCATAAAAAAAAAACGATATGAAAACTTAATAAAGCATTTTAAAATATTAATATTAATTTTATACCTATGTGTAGATTCAGTTATTCAGTTATTTAATTTGGTATATGGGTAGAACGTAACGTTCGTGTGTAATGTTAATTAATTATTCACAAATTTATTTTATTATTTTAATTGTATTATTCAGGTGAAGGAGATTCAAATATTTAAATATATATATTAATAATATATACTGTACTAACATACTTTATATTGTATTCTTGATTTATTTAAAATGATAAACTAATATTATTATTAAGTTACCAATGTAAACTGAATTTGTAAGTGTAACTGAGTGCATTTAAGAAAATTGTAAAGATTTCTGTCTTGCAGACATAAACCTTTTTTTTTGTGGGGAGGTGTTATGGGCTACGAGATATCTATAAGATATCTACGAGACTACAAGGCTAAGTTAGTATGACCATGCCTCATGTCAAGGGTAATGCGGATGCTACTATGACCATGACACGTGTCGGGATAGTAAGCGCACCAATAATTACAGTGCACTAATGATGCATTTGAGATGTTATTACACATTCTCAAATTCGTGTCCGAATTTGCAACAACAACAACAAGGACACCTGGTTTTACCCAGAAGGCGAAAACACGACGTAAACAAGAGACGCACCACAATATATAAGGGAGCCCGAAGACCAGCAACGGCAGATGTACCAAAGCTATCAACAACAGAGCACTTTCACGTCACTCAGCCACTTATTTAATTTGTTACATGTATTTTGTTTGTATGCAATAAAACATATTACGTTATTAAGTTTAACTTTCACTCAAATTAACTATTTGGATTCAAATCTGATACTGGCACGCAACATACCAGATAAACTTAAAGTAACTGATTCTTGCATTGTAAAAAATTAAGACATAAATGTCCACATTTAAATGAATTAAATTCTGATAATTTGTGTATTATATTTAATTTTGTTTCCTTAAAAAATTTTTGTAGTTCAATCGGTGAGGTAAATCACCGAAGCTATCAAAATATTCAACCTTATCTTTAATTTTATAAAACGCTACCCAATGACTTCCATTACCGGAAGATACGTCTAAGTTTTAATATACCACATTCGATTGCGAGAGGTTTTTAGGTAAGTTATCACGTGAAAATACTCCGCGGAAATGACTGATATTAAACTTTGTAACATATTTTATAATATCTCTAGAGTTAGTGGTCTGTTAGGTAGCGTATTCATCAGTTTTTTTTCCTTGATCCATTATTATTTAATATAATCCATTACCTTTCTTTCTTTTTGAATTTTGTATTGCATTATACACACTGGCACTTCCAGACATTAACTACCAAGTGCTGATAATCTTGCAAAAATAGGTATTAAGGAATTGCACCACCTGTCTGACCTGGTGTTAAAATCAACCTTTTACCAACATTTTTTTTTTTAACGTTTTTTTTTTTTTCGCTAACATTATACCATTTATTTTTATTTGTGTAGTACGTTTCGTTTACGTTTACAACCCATTCCTATTTTTCTTTTAGCTTTCATTGCGTTTATTACGGTGTACGCAACGATTTTCTATTTCTAGGTGTATCTTTTGCTTTAAATCTTTCCCAAGCCCTAAGTTCTAACACTTTATGTCTATCTTCTAAATGTTTTCTAGTTGCATGCAAAATATCGTGATCGTAACATGCAGTATCCAACGGGTTTATTCCTTATCAACACAATCTAGTCACTTTTTTTAATTTTGCACCATGTCAACAATACTAATAGTTTGAAATACGAGCTTCAAACGGATGACTATTTATAAGTGAGTTTACAAATCCTTTACCAGTCTTACCTGATTTACACTTATGAGTTGAACGTATCATTAATAACTGATTATAAAGTAAAAATGCATGAGTATTTATACGAAAAAATGAACTTGATTGAGCAGAAAGATAAATTAGATATTACAAATGTTGATGTTCAGATAGAAAAAAAACCATCAAAACATGGATCATTATTACCTGATACCATACGTGCTATATTAGTTGGTCCTAGTGGTTCAGGAAAAACAAATATAATGTATAATTTAATTACCCATGAAAACGGGTTAAGATTTGAAAATATTTATCTATACTCTAAAACCTCAAATCAAGAAAAATATGTTTTGTTAAAAAAAATAATAGATGATATAAAAGGTGCTAATTTTTTCATTTTTACAAGTGCTGATAAAGTTATAAAACCAAACTTAACTAAAAAAAATTCCATTATAATTTTTGATGACGTTATATGTGGTCCTCAGTCAGTAATCAGAGAATACTTCTCAATTTGTAGACATTCAGGTGCTAGTTCAGTATTTTATTTAGCACAAACATATTCTAAAATACCAAAACAGTTAGTAAGAGATAACTCAAATTTTTTAATAATACTAAAACAAGACGATACAAATTTACGACATATATTCAATGATCATTCGTCTACAGATATGGATTTCATTGAATTTCGGAAAATTTCCCATTTATGTTGGAATCATAGTGATTATGGATTTATGGTTATTGATAAAACTCGGGAAATGAATGAAGGAAGATATAGATGTGGTTTTCATACTTTTATTAAAATAAAATAAATGTAAGTATAAATATAAATATAAAGTATAACTGAAATTATATACATTGTGTTGTCAATAGTCATACGATACAGTTATATTCACATTATTATTTGAAATGATTAAAGAAAAAGTTTTATTGGAAAATTTAATAACCTCAAAAAAAAATATAAAACGAAAAATAATGGAAATGAAACGTGGTATCATAGATTCCGACAACTATTTTCGTGAAGCATTTAAACCAATAATAGAACCATTGAGCAACCAAACAGAAAAGAATACACAACCGGCTGATGAAATAAAACCGGAAACTTCAGACGTTAGTGATGATGATAATGATAACGAATTAAATTCATCATTTTCAAATTTTTTCAATAAACGTCCTACATCAAAACGATATGATAAATCATATGGTATGTATTATGATAAAGCCAGTGATTCATATAAAATAGGAGGCTACTCTGTAACTTTTAGTCATGGTAACTTACAGTTATTTAATAAATACTATCCATGGACTGAAGGACTATGGTCTTTACTATGTGAGAAAGAACCAAAAGATACAACTCTACAAGATATGGAATCTTATTACGACATTTTAAAAACTTCACGAGCTCATTTAAAAGCAGATGGGAAACCTAAAACCTCAAAGTTTCATAAATGGACGAATGTTGTAAAACCTCTATACGATAGAATGAAAAATGAGGAAAAGCAATTAAACGAAGAAATAGATAAAATTAATAACTCAAGAACTCCTCGATTAAGTTTAGCACAAATTACCGATCATTTATCTAGATCTAACACTAAACGTAGTAATATTCATAATAATACAACTATACCAAATGATCCATTTGAATTTCGTCCAACAGCAAACAGTTCTATGACTACAGATCCAAAGAATGAAAAAATGTTTAATTGTACTGCAACCCCAAAGGTTAAGAGAGGATCTGGTTTATATAAAGATGTAATACCTCAAACACAATTAGTTTATTATGACGATCCGAATGAACTAGTAACTAGATTAAATCTTCTGACATCATCACAAAATGTTGGTAATACTGGTGTCAATAATGAAATTATATCAATTTTAGAAGAATTACGCGAGAGAAATATTATAGTATAATGACAATCTTAACCAGTTTAGCTGAGGAGTTACATGGACCAGCGAGAAAAATATTTCCTAGACGAAGCGTTACTACGCTACGGTTTAAAGATGATCTCTGGCAAGCTGATTTAATAGACATGCAACCACATTCTAGACAAAATAATGGTTTTAAATTCATTTTAATTATTATAGATACATTTACCAAGTATGTGTGGGTAGAAGCACTAAAAAATAAAACAGCAAAGGAGTGTACAAAAGGTATAATAAAAATATTAAAAAAAATCAACCAAAATTATTACAAACAGATAACGGAACAGAATTTTACAATAATGAATTTCAAAGTATAATGAATAAGTATCATATTAGACATTATTCAACATACAGCAGTATAAAGGCTGGTATGGTTGAACGCGTTATAAGAACAATAAAAAATAAAATTACAAATATTTTACATCAACAGGTTCATGGAATTGGATAAATTCAATTTTTAAATTAGTATATAATTATAATAATACAAAACATTCAACAATAAAATGTTCACCACACGAAGCTCGGATCAACCCGGTTACAATTAAAAGAAAAACATTACAAATTAATTCATCAAATAAACTTAAATTTAAAATTAATGACAAAGTAAGAATATCTAAGTATAAACATAATTTCAGTAAAGGTTATACACCAAATTGGTCAACAGAAGTGTTCACTATTTCTAAAATTTTAAATACAGATCCATTAACTTATCAACTAAAAGATAGTTCAAATAATATAATATTAGGCTGTTTTTATACACAAGAATTAAAAAAAAACATTTTTTCCCGACACCTTTCTCATTGAACGTATTATAAAAAAAAATAAAAACAAATTATATGTTAAATGGTTAGGTTTTAACAACAGTCATAATTCGTGGATTGATGTAAACGATACTTTAAAATAGTAAATAAACGAAATGTATCAATCAATATTTATTATTTTAATTGTATAAACCATTTTATTATTACAATGTTTGGATCTATTTCATTTTTATGTTAATTTATTTTTTAATTGATTACCGAATGTTATAATTAAATTAAATCCGTTAATTTTTTATTACCATATCCCTACTAATCTGGCAATCGATGTAAAACTTTGTCTAAAATAAAATAGAGTTCACTCAGATTTTCAATATCGATTTCTAATTTGGAATTATAGGTTTTGAACGAATATTCTAGGTTTGTTCATTCTGAAAAATTAAATGTTATACTGTTTAGCTAATTGTTTAAACATGCATTTTAGTAATAAAAATAAAAATAATGAATAAATAACGTTTTTTGTTTTTTTTTAAATTGTATTTATCCTATATTTTATTTTATTAATATTATTATTTTTATTGAATACTATATCAATTTTACATAATTAAAAAAAATAAAATAAACTATTTTTTTAAACGATAGTGACCATATGCAATAGTATTAATACCATCACGCATAATAATCCTTTTATCGTCATTCGCACTAAGAGCAATTTTATCTATAGATTTAGAATAAACAAAATGGTGTTTTGATTGTATAAAATTCATAGATTTACATAATTGTTGACTAGCTGAATTATTGATATATGCATTTAATATATTTAAATATTCGTCAAACTTCATGTGATTATTAATAACATATTTTTTAACACCCTTAGCTCTTTTTACTTCATCTTTATTTGTTTTATATGCATAGAGTTTAGGACGTAAAGTAATAAATTCTAATAAGATTTCAGATTTTAATTCGTCTTTAAAATAACCTGGTTGATTTTTTCTACGATCACTAGAACTATAGTGATTTTTCGGATAATTTGAAGTATCAAAGTAAGAAAATAATTTTCGTTTTATGTCATCGAAAAAGTTAGAAGTTCTTATTTCGTAAACTAACGAATCAGTATCTGAATACACAATGTTAATTTTATTTCTATACATATTTTTCATTACATTATAATGAAAATCATACATTATCGACTTTGAAATATCCAATATTGCAAATCCTACATAAATAGGCTTATCAAATTTAATTTTTCCTTATTCATATGAATAGCCATTAAATTTTTTGTGTATATAGTTCGATCTTTAAATGTTGTTTTCGACATTAATCACGGTAGATTATAGAGGTATACGCACGGATATCAAAACACCGTCCCATCAAACGTGATATTAAGAATGTTTGGCCACTAGAGCGCGCTTTAATCTAGTGGCCCCATTTATTCACGGTCATGGTCATGGGGCATTAGCGATTATATAAATACAACTTACAAGACGTATTCAACACGATTTAATATTACGTACAGTTTAAATTTACAATAATTTTATTACCATTTAATTAAAAAAAAAAATATTTTAGCAAAAGTTAAAGTTTAGCTTAAACTATAATACTTTAACTAAAATATTAAATATTAAGTGTTCTATATTATCAGGCAAAGTTGTAAGTATGGTGAAATGTTTTGTAGTGTTTTGTACATCTGAGTATAGTTCTTGTAAGGAAAAGGTAAGATATATTGTATTAATTATTATTACAATAGAATAATAGATAGGTAGAATAAATGTTATTTATGTATTAGATATCAATGTTTAAAGTTCCTCATGGCAATTTATTTGATGATTGGAGAAGAGCTATACCAAAAAGAGAAATTGAACTTGGGCCAAATTCGCATATATGTTCAAAACATTTTAAAAGAAATGAAGTACTTTGGGCTTGGACATCTGGAGCTGGAGAATCACAAATCTCTGTAAGTGTTAATAATAGCCTAATTTATTAATACAATTAGTTTTTATTTAATATAGTACCTATTAATTTTGAATACTATTAGAAATAGTTCCATGTATAAAAACAAATGTTTTTGTTCATAGATTTATGAGATATTAGTTAAATAGGTCCTTTAATTTCTTTTATGACTTGTTTTCTTTAGATTCCATTACAAAGACCAAAATTACTTAAAGGTGCAATTCCATCTATATTTCCTGGATGTCCTTTATCGTGTATACCAAAAATCACAAATAAAAGAAAAAGTCCCAAAAAAAGAGTTGTTCATTCAAATACAGATAGTTGTGTTGCAACAACATCTATTGTGAAAATATCTAAATGTGATCAGGGTAATGTATATTCAATTAATTAAGATTTCCTATGAACACGTCATAAATTTAATAAATTAATTTGGAGACTTATTTAAGAAATTTAAAATGTATATTTTGTTTATAGAATTAAACACTACTAATATTTCATCAACATTGGAATCTGGTGTTGACGAACAACTTATTTTTAATGTTTGGGATACTTTATTGACAATTGAATTACCAGATCCATCATGGGTTTCATATCAAATAAATGAAATGAAAATACTTGCTCAAATGGAACTGTCAAGTCATTTAGAACCAAGATCTGTAGTTGTTAAGGAAATTCGAACAATGAAAAACTCCAATGAAATTATTACATTTATATTGGGAAAGCCATTTGAAACTTCACAAAAAGTGACTTCAAGTTTTCAATAAAAACTATTGTTTATAGTTTACACTCTATTGCTATTTGTCGTGGTGTTTCACCTGTAATTTCCTGCAATGCTGTACATAATATGAAAAAAGGATACATAAATATTTTAAATTGTTGGCAAAGTGTAGAATGTATATTTCAAATTATAGAGCCTAATAAGAGCATATGCTCTAAATGTGTCTTATTAAGTAGAGCACTTGCTTCAAAAGTGTCCAGGTACCTATGTTAATAAAGTTTTGAAAAAATAGTATAAATAAAAAATAATTTTCATTTTATGATATAATTTATAGGTCATCTAAAGATAAAGGTAAAAATAAGTCACTGTCTACATTATTAAGTTACGGAAAGAGAAAAAAAGTAATTCGCACACGCCAGGCTATTAGAAAGTCCAGAATACGATTATTACACAAAAATAATCAACTTGAAGAAATGGTCAAATCCTACAAGTATAAAATTGATAGTATTTCAGAAGAAACTATACAACAGCATATAAAACGTCTCAATTTGAATTCTGCACAAGGTATGGTAATAAATGAATGTTTACGAATTGGAAAATTTAATTCCAAAACAAGTAGAAGGTATTCAAATGATTGGTTGCTTACATGCTTGCTTATGCAGATTCGTAGTCCTGCAATGTATAAATTTATGCTAAAAAATGAAATTTTGCCACTCCCTTGTGTACAAACTATTAAAAGGCATCTTAGTTTAGTAAAATTGGATTTTGGATTTGATCCGGCATTCTTTGAAATGTTCAAGAAAAAAATTAATTGATTAAAATATAATTAAAATATAAATAGAACTAGAATTACATTAGTTTGTTTAGTTTGTTTGTGAGCACATTTTACGTATTCTGATATTTAGTTGTCTTATGAATTATTCTTAAAAATGAATTCACAGTTTAAATGTTCGATTTGTGACAAATATTTTGCTAAAAAATAGCATTTGAATGAACATCAGCGAAAAGTTCATAAGCATGATCCAATCCCTACAAAAAGTTTTACGTGTTTAATTTGCAATAAAAAATATACAAGCAATAAATCATTGATTGCACACACACACAAATTCCATAATACAAATGGAAACATAATAAAAAGAGTGAATCAAACCAGAATAATCTGTCCATTTGAGGATTGTAAAGAAGTGTTACTGACACTTGTAAAGCTGCGAAAACATTTAAATGAAAACCACGGGATTGAATCTGAATTGGAGGAAATTAAATTCAATGATGAAACAGGTAATTTTTTTTTTATGTTTTGTTATTTAGAATCAAAATAAATGCTTATTAATGTGTATTATAGAATTTAAGCAGTGGAAATCTGAAATGGAACAAAAAACATTGACCATGTATGTTCGTGATCGAGAGTCATGGACATTAAACAATGGAAATACTAAAAATATCTACTATTGTCATCGATCAAATAGTTACATTAAAAAAGGAAAAGATATTCGACAGATCAAATCTACAGGAAGTAACAAAATTAGTAAAGTTTGTCCATCTCTTATAGAAACTCTACAAGATAACAAAACTGTAAGTGTCAAGTATTGGAAAACTCATTGTGGACATGGGGTTGAAGAACTTGGTCGAATTAAACTTGACATAGAATCAAGAATTCAAATTGCAGGTACTTACTTACTAAACTTTAATGTTTTGAACAAAATATATAATTTAAACTTACTTATATTTTTTCTGTTATAATAAATTTAAAGTAAAATGTTTTCATGTTTTAATTTAATTATATTATGTACAATGTACATTTAAATTTTATAACTCTCTAGACTTAGATTTAAAAAAAATGATCGAAAAACCTAAATATGCAAAAAATATTATTAAAAATTGGTCTATAATAAATATTGAATAAAATTATATATCATTTTTATTATTAAATATTATATAATATTATTGCTTTATATTAATTATTATATTTTGTTCTAATCTAAATTTCATTTCAATTAACTTGTATAATTTGTATATAATTACTAAATATGTTTATTCTGTATCATAAGCAATCTGTATATTATTTATAAGTATAATATTAACTCCCTACCTTCATCACAAGCTACGCTTAAGGAAGATAGGTATAAATTTAAGTGATATTGTATTGTTGTATTTATAATGTGTACAATTAATCTTTTATTTAAAATTTAATAATAATAATAATAATAATAATAAAAAATTTCAAATTCACATAATTATACCAGTTTATCCAATTTATTGATTTATTACTCTATTGTCTTAAAAAAACTTGTAGGTAACTGAACCATTTTTATTTCTTTGTTAAACTTATTGTTTGATTTACTTTTTTTTAGCAAAGTTGAAGGAAGGAGTTAGCTTTGATCATATACTGGACTCAATTCGTGATACTGCATCTACTGACTCTATTCAAAGAACTTTGCTTTTGGACCGACAAGATTTAAAGAATATCACTCGGGATTTTAACATTAGCTATGCCACAAAAAAACATAATAATGATGCAATAAGTGTACAATTATGGGTCAAAGATATGCAAAAACTAGAAACAGAATGTCCAGTTATTTATTATAAAGGTCAAGATCAAGATGATATTTACTTGAATAAAGCAGACTTTGCTTTGATTATAATGACTAACTTCCAACAACGTCAACTGAAAAAGTTTGGGCCTAGAAAAATTTGCATTGATGGTACTCATGGTACGAATGGTTATGACATACAATTATACACAATCATGACTGTTGATGAATTCGGAAGTGGATGTCCCGCTGCTTATTGTTTTTCAAATCGAATGGATGAACCAATTTTTAAATTATTTTTCAACAAGTTAAAAGAAAAAGTAGGTGTAATCAAAACACAGGTTTTTATGTCTGATGATGCACCTGCATTTTATAATGCTTGGGCAGAAGTTATGAGTCCTGTACCTAATAAACTCTTGTGTACTTGGCACGTTGACAAGAATTGGAGGCAAAATTTAAATAAAATCAGTGGTAAACAGGAAAAAAGAGCTTTTGTGTACAAATCATTAAGAGTTTTACTTCAATTAACACCTGTTGAGCAGTTTCAAAGTTGCCTTCAAAGATTTATGAAAGATCTATCAGAAGATAGTGACACAATAGCATTTTGGGAATATTTTCAACGAATTTATTCCAACCGCCCAGAAAATTGGGCTTACTGCTATCGTTTAAGGCTTGGACTCAATACTAATATGTATTTAGAGTCATTCCACAAAATACTTAAACACATATATTTAGATGGTAAAAAAGTTAGACGCCTTGATAAATCTATAAATGCTTTAATGAAATTAACTCGAGACAGTTACTTTAAACGCCTGACTAAAGTATCAAAAAATGCTTCAACAGAAAAAGTAAAAAAAATACACTTAAGTCACAAATCTAGCCAGGAAATTAAAGTAGAACAAATTCGTATTATTGATGAAAACTCATGGATAATATCGTCATTAACCGATCCATATCAACAGTATCATATTATTAAGTCTGGGGAAATTTGCAATAATCCATGCCTAAGATGTAAACAGTGCAACATTTGCATTCACACTTTCAATTGCTCTTGTACTGATAATGTAATTAAAATGAATATTTGCAAACACATTCATGCGTGCGCACGGGAATTCTATGAAGGTAATACAAATGACCATGTCCAATTAGTGGATATTGAAGAACAACAGAAGCTATTGGAAATAGAGTTAACACCTTCCCATCATAATATTGTCAATAATTCAAATATTACTACTAAAACTGAATTAGTTTTGGGGCTATCCAGTACCACAGTGATTTCAGATGAGGATGCTAAGCTAGTGGAAAAAAAGTTGGATGAAGTATTAAATATTTTAAATAATAATAAAAAAAATATAAATTTAAAACTTTTAGACGTCACTAATACACAAAAGAAAATTGAACCACAAGTCCGTTTGTATTCTACAAAAAGAAAGAGGACAACAAAAAATGAATTGAAAAAACCAACAGTTTATGAATCAAATGCCATTAAATTAGGATTTGAAAACAACAATAGTGAATTTGTTAATGTGCATAGTGGATTCGACCATTATTTTTAATAACATTAAATGTACTCCTATGTTCGGTATTATTATTATCTTTAAAAATACTTTAGTTATAAGTTTGACTGATAAAGTTAAATGAATTAGTACATATTTACTACAAAAGACTAATAAAATATTTTATAACTAGTACCTAATATTATTATTTTACAATTAAATAATTTTTTGATTATCTATTATCATACTTGGTAAAATCTCGCGTTGCACTGATATAACCGTATAACCGTGATAACGCGATAAAAAGATGCTGGCGCGAACGGCTCGTATAACTTTAAGCTGATCTGTTTTTTTTTTTCAAAATTTTTTTAGTATCAAATCTCTGGTTTATATATATATACATATATATATTATATTCATTAATCTTATTCATCCATCAAGTGATATTATGAAAGGTCATTCTCAATGTCGTTTAATTTTAGATTTAATGTAAGTCTGTGTAATACCTAGCTGTAGAAATTAAGTATTAAATCGACATGTTAATATTTGTTAAAATGAAAATCGATTGTAATTATTTTTAACGGATGAGGTTAATTTTTCAATATTAGTATAATGTAAGAACTTAAATTATTTTATTATTTTACTTAATATAAACTGATAATTGTTTTTTATACATAAATAGTTGAAAATACATTTCGTTAATTTTACATCACTAACTGCATCGTGTATATAAGTTATATCATGGTTTTGATTACAAATTGAATCATGAGTTTCCTTCAACGATAAAAATCTACCATTTTTAATTATATAACCTAATTTATGGTTTAATATAATTTCATTACTTTTAAAATTAATTAATTTTAAATAAAATACTCTATTATTATCAGTATCGTATGCAGTCATATTCAACATTATATTTGTATTAAAACCTAATCTTTGTAAAATATTTTTATCTGAATTACCATTCCATAGTAAAATAATTGCATTTTGGTTATTAAAATCAAGATAGTTTTTTAAAAAGCTTGTAGTTAGGTTCGACGTTTTTGATTTCATAGCTAAATGTAATTCGTTTAATATAACTTGAAGCTGATCTGATTTCTTTTCAAAAATTTTTAGTAGCAAATCTCTAGTTTTTGTATATGAATAATTATTCATTAATCTTATTCTTCCATCAGGTGATATTATTAAAGGTCGACCTCGTAGACGAATAATTTCAGATTTTACGTGAGTCTGTGATATAGCTGCAGAAATAAGTATTAAATCTGTACGTTGATAGTTGCTGAATTCAAAATCAATTATAATTATTTTTTTTTTGGTTTTTGCCTGTAATTAAACAACATCAATAATAGTATCATAGTATTATTTTATCTATGTTACTAAAATATATTTTAATAAATAAAATACTGATTTCATAATTTTTTATTTTATATAAAATTTAGATTATTGAATGTACTTTATATATTTTATTGATTTATTTTTTTTATTTATGCGTAATATGAATTTATTTGATATTAAATATTTCATTATTCATCTGATTTTTATTTCACTGAAATTTTGAAAAATATTAAAACATATTTTTTTTATAATCAATAATATAAATATTTTATAGTCACATAACTTATTATTTTTAAAAAATATATAAAAAATAAAACAATCATATCTTTTATATTTTATTCACTAAGACTAGCAGATTCACCATGCAGCTTAATTAATCTATAATGATATAAACAATATTCAAATAAAATAATAATTTTCAATTTTGATTTTATATCCTATATTTTTTAATCTGATCGTGTTTTACTATGCCATACTTTAATAAGTCATATTTATTAACTTTTATTATATATATAATATATATTAAATATTGAATTTGAATTCAACCAATTTTATTTTTTTATATTTTATTCATTTTATTTTAATATTTCATAATTAATTTTGATTTTTATTTCACTGAAATTTTGTAAATTATTAAAACATATTTATTTATAATCAAAATATATAAATTTTTATAGACACATAACTTATTATTTTTAAAAAAATATATAAATAAATATGATCATATCTTTTATATTTGTTCACTAAGACTAACCGATTCACTAGCAGCTTAATTAATCTATAATGATATAAACAATATTCAAATAAAATAATAATTTTTAACTTTGATTTTATATCATAAATTTTTTTAATCTGATCGTGTTTTACAACTTTTATTATTGTATATTAAATATTGAATTTGAATTCAACCAATTTTATTTTTTTATATTTTATTCATTTTATTTATATTTTCATATTATACGTACGTATTAATTTATATTTTAAATATTTCATTATTCATCTGATTTTTTATTTCACTGACATTTTGTAAATTATTAAAACATATTTATTTATAATTAATTATATTTGTATTTTATCTTACTTATTGTTTTGCTGCATAGTTTGATGAATACCTCGGTCCATGTTGTTGCGTTGAATAAGTAGGTTTTAGTTTATCAATTAAAAATGAATTAAGAATCAAACTGTTTCTTCAAATTAATATTGTATTTAATTTAGATTAATTATTAATAAAACTTAACTAATATCAAAAACCTTGCTTGATGATAGTGTTGTAATAAAGTCAGCGACTTACACAAGTACTGAAAGACTGAGGATAATAGACTATAACCTACTCAGAGCACTTTGTAAATGACTATAAGTCTAAAAACATTGAATGATTATGAACCAGATTTATAGTCTGATCCAGTGGTGTGATATGTGATCACGCCATATTTCACTTTGATCACAGATATTTTTTATAGATTAGGTAAAAATATGATCACGCTATATTAAACTTTGACTACAGTAATTTTTTTATAGAATAGGTAAAACTATGATCACGCACATATTACAACGCTACCACAGTTATTTTATAGATTAGGTAAAACTATGATCACACCATATGATACCACAACCTTACAAATCTGTATATAAGTGATCAGTAGACATTGATTATAGTTAGTGTTAAATCTCAACATTGTCTATAAATTTTATGTTTCGTCGTTTCATACCGTAATATATCCGTTTGCTACAAGTCGATAACAAACCAAGTAACACAATTTGATCAGGTAAATGTTTTTTAAACAATCTGTTATATTAAAAATTAAACTTATACTGATTATCATTTTTATTTAAGGTATATTTAATATATATAAAAAAATATGTCGTACTATACTAATGTTTCTGCAGGCGAAAGCTCTTCAAATGATGATGTAAGTACCTATACCTATTTGTTTATGTATGTGTGTGTATGATATTAATATATTATTATTAAATAATAGAATGAAAGTAGTATGCTATCAACACTATCATCTTCTTTAAAACCGGTAAAAATGCAGAATAAAAAAAGAAAAAAATGATACTGAACCAAAAGTTAAAATGTCTAAGGCTGGAAAGGTAATAATTTGTATTGTATTATTTTTTTAAATATTACACACACACCACACATTTCATTTTTAATATAAATATATATGAATGTATAGCAGCGAACAGAATCAATAGAGACGTACAAGGATGCCTTAGCTAGTGTAATTTCGAAAGGAAATATTGAAGATAACGTTTCTAACTCAATAACATTGACGGAAGGAAATTACACGTATACGATTCGGTGTCCAGTAGCGCCAAAATGCGATGACTACTACGTCATTCAACATTATAAAACTAGTGTTATAAAGGACATTCCGTCACTTGAAAGGTAAAAACCATAATAAAAAAAACAATGATTAAATGATGAACTATAGTTAAACAACAGCGATACAATCATTTATTGATCACCAGATTATTTTTTTAATTTGACCGTTACCTATTATTATTCAACACAAATAAATTATTAAATTCTAATTAAAATAATAAGATTGAGGATTTTATCGTTGATATTTAACTATAACATGATTAAATAATAAAACATATTACGAATATTATTAAATAATGATTTTTTATAATAGATGGAAACATTCTGAAGCTAGTGTAAAGTTGTACACTAGCAATAACTTTCCTGCTGATAACGAAATATCGATCAAAATAAATGAACTTATTCGTTCAATTTTAAATCGATGTTCATCGGATCCGAAACGGAAGATTGTGAAAAACAGTAAAAAATAAAAATGCAAATATATTATTTTATAAAAATTTTTTATTGGTAGTATAAATAAATTATGACATTTAATAAAATTATTAAAATTGATAAAATTAATTAATCTTATTCTTTTACTATAATATTGAAATCAATTCTTAGAGTAATTATAACAATTATAATTGGATAAAGTTCAATACAAATTTTATTTTAAATCGTCATTAAATCATAAAATATCATATCTGATAGTGAATTATTGTGGAATTGAAGTATTTCATATATAAAACAAGAATCATCGTTCTGTATACAACACATGCTAAAGTCAAAATTTTGAATATACTGATTAGTAAAATCATTTCGCTGACAAGATGATGGTAGAATATTGATGTCTGCTCTAATTAATGAATATACGGTATCAAAAGTTGACTTATATGAAACCAACTTTTTCTGCTTTTCTACAATATGTGAATCGATACATTGTTGTAATTGTTTTAAACGATGTAAATCAGTATATGATAAGGTAATAAAATGATCATTAACATGCAATTTAATAGTTAACTGTCGCGTTTCTGCAGTCATAGTGTTCGGTTGTGCTTTCCGCTTACTCTTATCGCAGTTACCGTTATTGTTTTGTATATATCGTTAGCGCGGTTTATTACTAATTATGTCGTCGTCTTCGGGCGGCGACTCTCGTGCGAACAAATCACCCGCCCCGAACAAAATAAAACCTACGCTGCCTACCAATCGTTCCTCGGATTCTAACTACACTCTCGTCGTATCAAAAAAAAATTCACGTAAGTCGAATTCTAATTTACTTACACCCACGTCTCCCGGACTTCAACATATTATGGAAAACACTCCGGTTCTAAATACGTCGCCTTCGACCTTCAATTATATGGACTCCGCACCTATTGACAACAATCTGTCGTTAGACCCGGTCACTAATGACGGTTTATCTATTGATAATGCTAATGACCATACATCGATTTTAGTACCTGAAATAAACTCTACACCTGCAACCGCTTCTATACACTCCACTGTTATTTCCAATGATATAACTATGTTGTCTCAACGCTCACAACAGACCTTCCCTTCTGACTATATTGGCCCCATCATGATACTAGTCGAATGCATTGATTTAAATAAAAACTTGGGGAATTGGCACCCAATAAAGGCAGCAAAATTTTTTTCTACTAATTTCACCGGTATAACCAATATCAAGCCTACCGGCTCAAAAAAAATCAAAATTAGCTTTGATTCGATTTTGAATGGAAATCTTTGTTTGATCTCCGAGACTTTAAATGAACATGGTTTTACAGCGAGTATCCCATCGAACCTTATCTATTCTTTTGGTATAATAAAACTAGATCCTGACGTCTCCGAGGACGATTTTCGGGATGGAGTTCAATCAAGTTTTCCAATTGTAAGCTTCAAACGCATTTCTATTAAAAAGGATGGCAATATCGTAGCTACACGCATCGTTGAACTTAAATTTTTGTCTCCTAAATTACCTCAACACATTTCGATCTACAATATGATTTTTGATGTAAATCCCAGCATCCGTTCTCCGGTACAATGTAATCGCTGTCTACGTTACGGATACACGCAAAAATTCTGTCGCAGTGATCCAAGATGCGGACACTGGGGTGGCTCCAAACATTCTATCACAGAATGCCCGACCGTCCACGCCACGGACCCCTTATGCCTCTTCTGCAAACTTCCTCATGTTGCCACTGATCGTAGTTGCCAGGAATGGTCTGTTCAAAAGGACATCAAGAGAATCATGGCTACAGAGAATCTCTCTTACAAAGACGCCTTAGATTTTAAGAAAAATAAATATTGTACGTCTGCTTTTAAATACTCTGATATTGTAAATAGCCAGCTTCCAAAATCTAATAATTTAAATACTGATAGCCCTCTTAATGAGGAGAACTTTCCTATCTTAAATGAAAGTCATCATTTTTTTAATTCTAAAAAAAACAAAAGAATACCTCTTAATATGTCGAATAATAATAGAGTTGTCCTACCCGTTGTTTCATCATATTCTCCTCCGAATGGCAGTTATTTAAATAATATCTCTAACCAACACAACCCGATAGTGAATAATCTAAATGATCTTTCTTGGGTATATACATTATCCATAAAATTATCCGAAACTTTAATCAACTCCCCCTCCTTATCCTCTCCTTTCTCCTCCTCTTCCCTTCAATCACTAATTGAGTCTTCTCTAACTTCCTTACTAGCTATACCTAATGTTAAACATTTATCCTAAACGCAAGTACCTAGAATATTTAACTACTCTAACATATTATTACTCTAGACTCACAAATATCTATATACAACTCATATGTCTCTCAACATGATTAATAACTCTTTTAGCAACAACTTGAATATCTTACAGTGGAATGTTAGAAGTCTTTCAGCACGTCTCCCGTCTCTTATGCACCTCCTTCATACACATAGGTGCTCTATTGCTATACTTTCCGAAACCTGGCTCAATCCCTCCCGTTCTATTAATATACCTTTTTTTAGAATTTACAGATCTGATCGACCTGATGGGTTTGGTGGCGTGGCTGTAGCAATCCATCATTCCCTGAAATCTAGACCAATTCCTATAGATAACATTATTAGGAACAATCTTATAAACTACAAAATGGATATTATAGGCGTTGAGATTGTATCAGATTCATCTCCTCCCCTAGAGATATGGTCCTGCTACACCCTTAGTAGTTCCAACATACCTGTTATCGTTTGGCAATCTCTGTTTAGCCTGATTTGCTGTAATTCTATTCTCTGCGGCGATTTTAACTCCTTTCATCCGGCCTGGGGCTCCGATTCTTCGTCTCCCCGTGGAAACATTATTTACAATACAATAGATTCTCTCGGCCTTTGTATACTCAATGATGGCAGCCCTACTCACATTGGTCGGCTTAATTCTACGGACTCGGCTCTTGATTTATCTTTTTGCTCCCCAAACCTATATTGGAACTTATCCTGGCACACTCTGGGTGAGCCTCACGGTAGTGACCACATACCTATTATAATTTCAGCTACGAACGGGTGTCTCTCAAATTTTTCCCGATCTCACCATCAACCCAATAACATTCTCTCTAGTCACACACCCTATAACTTCAACAAGGCTAATTGGTCTTCTTTTAGACTCAATATCCATGACGCGATCTCCTCGGCTGCCGAGGACTCTGCCTTAATTAATTCTTACAACAACTTTACAGAAATTATATTAAACGCTGCTAATTTGGCTATACCAGTTAAAAAAATCAATCCTAAATCGCATACATCCTCTCCCCTGTGGTGGAACCCGTCTTGTTCGGAGGCCGTCAAAACTAGATCCTTACACTTTAAAAATTTTCGTCGCTCTGGCAGTTTATCTGATCTTCTCAAATACCGCAACGTTTGTGCACACACCACTCGTCTTCTTAAAAATGCAAAAAGAAATAGCTGGAAAATGTTTTGTTCCAATTTAAACCCCTCCTGTTCAGTTCAATATCTTTGGGCCACAGCTAGAAGATTTAAAAATTGTGTTACTCCCACCAAACGCCTTGATAACGATGATTGGTTTGACGCATTTTGCGCTAAAATTGCTCCGAGTTACGCTCCCTCCGAATTAGAAGCTAGTCCTCCTTACTACCCCCATACGTCACATCCTCATGTTCTTTCTAGCAAATTTACAATCTCCGAATTAAAGTTTGCTATATTTTCACGGAAATCCATTGCCCCGGGACTCGACAACATTTCGCCTGCACTACTAAAACAACTTCCTGATATTGCGTTAGCTTCTCTTCTTGATATATTCAATAATTTGCTAGTCACTCAGCTGTTCCCTACATCATGGAGTTTCTACAGAGTCATTCCGATACCTAAATCGAATTCAAATACATCATTCCGTCCTATTGCACTATCCTCCTCTCTATGCAAAGTTTTTGAGCATATGCTCAAAACAAGACTTGATTGATGGCTCGAATCAAATTCTATACTGCCCCCTAATCTTTTCGCATTTAGGAAAGGCATGGGTACCATAGAATGCCTCTCAACTTTCATTGGTAACATCTATCATTCCTTCAATAATAAAGAATATTTTGTTGCCACTTTCATAGACATACGGGTTTGACTCTGTTAATATACATATTCTCGTTGATTATATTATCTCTTTAAATGCCCCTCCGGAATTCGGCAATATATTACTCTCCCTTTTCAATAAAAGGAATCTCGTTTCCTCTTCTTCATTTGGTTCTTCTTGTTCTCGTTCTACATTCACAGGTCTCCCACAAGGAAGTTGCCTCAGTCCTCTTCTTTTTAATATATACATGAGCCTTGTTGCAAAAAATCTCTCAAGGTCTGGGCACAACTGCCTTATCTACGCAGATGATATGGTCATCTTTTCCTCTAATAAATCTCTACCTCTCGCCATAGAACGATTAAATGCTGCTCTTCAAGATATAAAAACCATTTTATCTGGTGTATCTCTGGAAATCGCTCCTGAGAAATGTAAATCGGTTATTTTTACTCGGCGCAGATATTTTGATCCACATAACACATACCTAGACAATTACCTCATTCCTTTTGCTACAACCGTAACTTATTTAGACATTACCCTTGACACCAAACTGCGTTGGATACCTCACATATCTTCACTTTCTCTCTTCACATCCCGTTGGTCAAACTTCCTCAGGGCTGTATCTAATACCTGGTGGGGATCCAATCCTTCTAGCTTGCTATCCATCTATCGCTCTATCATACGTTCTAATTTGGACTATGGTTGTTTTCTTTTCGGCTCGGCCGCCTACTCCAACTGGAAAAAAATTAATATGCTCCAATCGTCCTGTCTTAGAACTATAATGGGATATGTTAGGTCTACCCCTGGTAGGGCGATAGAAGTTGAAACCTTCTGTCCTCCTTTTAATATTAGATGCCGATGGCTTGCAGGAAAATTCATTTTAAAATCTTTAGCTCATTCCAACCACATTATATTCGATACCTTCTATTCTCTATATATCACTTGGCGTTATACACCCAAGTCAATGCCGGTTCTATCAATTGCTGCAAACTCTCTCTCCAATTTTCACCAATTTGTCTTAAATTCTTATAAACTTCCACTCTATGAGCAACCTTTTGACTCTCTCCTTTATACCCCTTTAGTCCAAATTGACAATTTTTCTAATTTTTCACTCGTTGAACTTAAATCTATGTCTCCTTCTTTTGTTAATAAACTTTTTTCCAATTTCCTCAATCTTAATTACCCCAACTTCACCATCATATACACCGATGGTTCAGTGTCTCCTTTATCAGCTGGCTATGCCTTCTATATTCCCGAACTTCATATTTCTTTCTCTAACAATCTTCCTCCTCCTCGTCCTCTTCTCACTGCTGAATGTTACGCTATTCTCGAAGCTCTTCTTTTCATTCTGATTTAGCCCCTAATAGATATTTAATTGCTTCGGATTCCATGTCCTGCTTACAATCTCTTACATCTAATCCATTTAATTCTAAATTATCCCCTCTTGTTTTTCTAATTAAATCATCCATATACACTCTCGAGCAGTCCTATCATCATATTCAATTTTTATGGATCCCTAGCCACATCGGCATACATGGGAACGAAACGGCTGACGGGCTCGCCAAAGTTGCATCCTATACTATCCTTCCTCCCCTTGCGCAATTGCCTTGGACCGATTTTTCCCCTTTATTGCTTTGTCATATTATCAGCCTCTGGTCCAATCACTGGAATAACCTGCCTGCTCATTTTGCTTCTAGGTATAAATCAATTGTCCCCAGTATCACTAATAAAAAAACTTGGTTCTACAACTTAGACCTTCCAAGGTCTATCATTGTTCGTTTTAACCGACTTCGCGTGGGCCATTCACTTCTTCCAGATCATGCATACAAACTTGGCCTAAATGACTCTCCCCTCTGTACACTACACTTAACCGAAAGCATTTGCGACATCTCCCATTTACTATTTGACTGTCCTTCATTGTATTCTAAACGTACATCCTTGATCAATTATATTAAGTTCTTCAACATTCCTCCCTCTTCCTTCTATTCTCAACACCCAAGTCGATACAGTTATAAAAAAAATAATACATTTTTTATTGGAAGCTGGCTTTGTAATTTAAGGTAGTATCTACCCCTATTATTATTTAATCAGATATCATAATTGTTACTTTTTTCTTTTTTAACTACCTATATTGTTTTTACTATATCTTTGTCATAGTTATTACTTGTTTTACTAAATAATTGTTGAGCTATTATAGTGACATACTAAAAGCTATTAATAAAAAAAAAAAAAAAAAAAATAGTTAACTGATTTAAATTGACTGAATAATATATGTTATCAATTATTTTCACACGTTTACAATTAGTATGTAGATTATTAGTTATTGAACTATAATTGCTATCACACATTAGTGTACACCACTGAAGTAAATCGAAGGTTAACAATTTTTTAGTAACATTACATTCTAGTATTACAATAACAGAAATCGTTTTATTAACCAAAAATCCAACCGTTACACTTTTCTTGTTAAAAGGTCTAATACTGAATATTGATTTTGCGACAACAATTGATGGATTCATATTGTATGACGACGTGATCTTTTTGATATAGACGATTTCTGATGATAATTTTTAAAAACGAATAGAAATAAATGTAAAAACTGATAAACGTAAAACACAGATGTTATTTACACATATATGATCGTTACAACACATATTTATAAACTAAGTGTATTACTTGTACATGTATAGTTATATACTAAACTGATTATATTAAAAAAATTGAAATGCATGTGAAATCAAATCAAATAACGTGTGGAAGGGAGAATTACTTACCTAGGTTTTTTTTTTCAGAAAAACCATGGGGCGTCTGACTCCATTTTACAGCGGGAATTTCTTACACTGCAAGGGGACAATACCTCCTCAAACTTTTTCATCCCCGCTGAAAAATGGAGCCAGACGCCCCATATTTATACTAAGAAATGGTTAGAAAAACCATGGGGCGTCTGGCTCCATTTTACAGCGGAATTTCTTACACTGCAAGGGGACCATACCCCCTCAAATTTTTTTTCATCTCCGCTGAAAAATGGAGCCAGACGCCCCATATTTATACTACTAACAATTTATTTGATTTTTTAACAACTCTACCACTTCTAGTTATGATTTATTTTCCAGAAACCTTAATTACTGTATTATCATTTTTAAGGTGTTTAGAGGTTCTTCTAAAGATCTTACCATTATTTGTACTTTTAATTAAATATGATCTAGGTGTATCACAAATACCTATAATAATTCCTTTTTCCCACTGATTATTTTTTAACCATAAAACTTTGTCATTTTCAGAGTATTTTTTAACTTTTCTATTAATATTTTTATCAAATTTATGTTTTTGTGTATTTTGGTTATAGGATTTATAGGTATACTTGGATCTAAAAGTTTTTCATTTATTGGTAACTTACTTTTTAGTTTTCTGTTCATTAATAACGCAGAAGGAGTGTAATTTAGTCCTGCTAATGGTGTTGTCCTATAATTTAATAAATATAAATTTATGTCTTAACCAGTTTGTTTACATTTCCTCATCATTGATTTAAATATACCAACACTTTTTTCAGCCATGCCATTACTCTGTGGGTAGTTAGGACTAGATGTTCTAGATGTTATTATTTTGGAATCCCATTCTTGAGCAAATTTTTTAAAAATTAAACTATTGAAAGGAACATTATCTGACATAAATTCTTTAGGTATACCAAATCTACTAAACAATGTTTTGAGCACACTTATTATCGTTTCAGTAGTTTTATCAGATATCTCTACAGCCTCCAACCATCTTGAGTAGTAATCAACTAAAATCAAATAAGACACACCTCCAAAATCAACTATATCTATATCTACTTTTTCAAACGCTCATTTTGGAATATTATGATTTAACAACAATTCTTTTGATTGTTTTCTTTGAAATCTTGCACATAATTCACACTTAGTAATATAATTTTCAATATCAGAATTTAAACCTTGCCAATAATATTAGGTTTTAGCTTTTTTAACTGTTTTAGTCATCCCTATACGTGTTTCATGTAATAAACTCATGATTAACTGTCTTAGTTCTCTAGGTACTATCAGCTTATCTTTAAAATATAATAATCCATCACCAGCAACTATTTCATTTCTTAATGACCAATAATTTGACATTTCCCCAGTTTTCACTTTTTTCTTATTAGTTGGCCACCCTTCAGAATAATATTTTAAAACTTCATTAAGGATTTCATCATTCATAGATAGTACTTTTTTGAAACCGGTTAAGTTTATCTTCACTAAATTCTATTTGTTTCATTTCAATAGAATGTACTACATCATCCATAGTTCTATCATCACTACTTTTTGTTACTATATAATCTCTCGACAAACAGTCAGCCACAACCATTTTACGACCTGCAATATACTTTACATCTAAATTATAGATTGCTAATCTTGTTTTCATTCTTCTCAATCGATTATTTTTAATTTTATTCAACTCTTTGGTCATAACTGAAATTAAAGGCTTATGATCAGTATATATAATTACTTTTTTACCATAAACATACTCATGAAATCTTTCACATGCATACACAATCGCATACATCTCTTTTTCCACTTGTGCCCATTGGCATTCATGATCATTAAGGCTTTGCGACGCATAAGCAATAGGTTTATCATCTTGAAAAATACAACATCCTACCGACTACGCCATGTTATATTTGCGTTATTTCTTGTTTTTATTAAATATTAAAAATACAATATTACTATTACAAAAGGTAACAATTTAATAATTACGCTTGCCATCACAACATGTGCTCGCTGCATGACTTACATCAACTCACTTAAATTACATAACCTTAAAATTAAAATCTAAATTCTTATCATTAAAACAATTATCATATGTATCATATGAAATTACCACAGTACCACTATTAAAAAAATGTTGCCATCATGATAGAAATAACTCCTAAGTTATGGTTGCGATCACTTATTTCTATTGTAATATACACTATTAATATTAATAATATTTCTTAAGCCTATTTATTTTTAGATACTTTAATTTCAGTATAGGTAGTTTTAACATAATCATGTTTACCAAAATACAAAATCTAAAATAATTTGAAATTGTTAAGCTACACATGTAAAGTGTATAGAATTCTTCATTCTGAGTAATATGCATATTGGAATTTATTTAGGAAATTATATTATAATATTTAACTAAAAGACTTAGTACATAAAATAAATAGACAAATTGTAGGCAAATAGTAATTTATATATTACAAAACAATAATAATGTGTACAATAATTATTATATAAAACTTTTAACTTTCAAGCATACCCATAGTATATTCATACTTAAATATTATGCAATTAACGACATGTTATACAATGATAAGTGAACGTGTAAATATTAATTTGTAATACAGTTATATTTTCAAATATTAATTTAACAAAAATAAAAATGCTGTATAGACCATATTAGTAAGTGTTGAATAGGTCACTGTAAGGAATGACAGGAATGAAAACATTTTTGTCTTCAGTCATGAGTCATGACCAATATTGTTTTATTGTAACAAAACGTGTGCTATTTTCGTTAGTCATTGTCAAACAGTCACTGGATAATTATATCAAAATTATGGTAAATATTATTTATTCATGCTGAATTGTCTACAATATAAAGTTTTCCATAAGTTTTCCTTCAAGTAGCTATAGAGAAAACTCATAACATCATTATAGGAAAAATTTTATGTGCGTTTGAATTTTAAATTTTTACGAAATAGCGTAACGACAACGATTTATCCCAAACGATTTTAAATATTTGTTATTATTCAAAAAGTATAAGTCGTAGATACTTGAAAATTTTACTAGTTATTTAGATTGTCATTTTCTTTACATGATTTAATTTTCAAAATATTTTGAGTTTTTTTGAGCTATTTATAGACAACTGAAATTTTCAATTTTTCTGAAAATTTTTTTTTGAAGTGTCGATAAAATTTTTTTGGTCCTATCAAAATACTTGAAAATGTAATACAAAGTTCCTCATAAGTTATTCTTATAGTGATTAAAAAATTATAAGAATACATAGGCACAATTTTTTTTTTATTAGCATTTGAAGTTCAAATTTTGACGAAAATTCGTCAAAATTATGAATATTTGCAAATTATTTTGTAGGTATAAATCATAAAAATATTTGTACAGGTAGCTAAGAGTTGAAAATTTAATACAAGATTTTTCATAAGTTTAGCTTACAATAATTATAAAAGAACTTAAATTTTGGTGTATTCAGGCCATTAAAACATAAACCACCTTTTTCACCAACCACTGGAAATTATGTCCTAGGCTGACAAATCATCTTCGTTCAGAATCGTTTTTCGTATACAATGATACCTATCATTGCATTCAAATTTAACCTACCCTAGTCCGAGGTCCACCCCACCCCCTAATGTACAGCAGAACGGTACCCACTTGCCCGCTTTTTTCATATTTAGGGTCATTTTTCTTAAATATTAGGTTTTAAAGAAAATATGTATAACATATAACATTAAAAAAAATCATTTTAATATTATTGTTGTGAGGCTTGTAATGTTATACATTGACAAAACAAGTGCTCTTTCGACATTATATGATCGGAGTATATCTGAAAGAGCACTTGTTTTATCAATGTGTAACACCACAAACCCCACAACAATAATATTAATATGATTTTTTTTAATGTTATACGAATTTTCTTTAAAACCTAAAATTTGAGAAAAATGCCCCCACATTGTACTTAAACTACAAAAAATAACCCTTCATATAAAAATTATTTAAAAATGTTGAAAAATTACGTTAAAAATAAAAAAATGTAAAATAAAATTAGAATATTCTGCCACAAGGGAGCAAGAATCAAATTTATAGCTCAGATATTATAGAATCAAAAGAAAAAATGCAAAAGTTATCAACATCCTAACTCTAATAATTAGTAATAGTTAACGTTCAACTTACATTAATTCGTCTTTTGGAAATTTAAATAATTTACACTTCTTCGTTGTATACTTGATCGAATTTATACAGCCTTTCACAAGGCATACATAAACCATGATGATTAAATTAATATAAATCGGACAAAATATTAACTAACAAATGTTCGGTATAAGCACAGAATGACACAAATTAACAATAAAAGCACAATTTTCGGTACGAAAACCACGTCTCTAGTCAATGAGTCAAACGACAAACAATAAAAAACGTTACAAATTGCGATAACAATAAAACGTGGTAAAAATCATGATAAATTAGTGCTGCCAAAAATACAAACGTTACAATTATATATTTTCTCAGATACTTGGCCCTACTGCGGACCTGCAGTCGTTGATTCCCTATAATCAGCTTGCAGCCCAGAAGTGTCCTACCCCTGTTTATATAGACATTTTAGTAATCCATTTGTATCAAAAATAGTGGGCACATTTTGCTTTGCCGATAAGTTTTCAAGAATATAAGTGTCATTTTCTAGCAATAATGTTCTCAGATTTTCATTTTCATTAAGTAATTTTTGAACTCCATCAATAATAGGAAAAAAATTTGTAATAACTGGTTGTTTCTGTTTATCTGTGATTAAACTTCTTTCTCTTTGTTGCTTTGAACGTGAACTTCTTTAATATTCTGCTGATTATATTATATAATATATTTTTGATGTATGATATTATATGATATATTTTTTATAGTAATACGTTTTGATTTTCAATGTCATTTAAAAACATGAACTTACAAAAAACTAGCAATGACATTTCTTCATTAGTTTCTTTAGTACAAACAAATCATTCCCAACATATCCGGAATACATTACATTTACATCCAGATTAAAAACGTATGATAAATTACCATCAAAAATACCTCAAAATAAATATTTATTGTGGTTTCATATACAGAGGAGTAAAACGTTGTAGAATGTTTTTCCTGTGGACTTGTCTTACACGTGTTGCGTGCCAGTATCAGATTTGAATCCAGATGGTTAATTTGAATTAAAGTTAAACTTAATAACGAAATATGTCTTTATTGCATATAAATAAAATACATGTAACAAATAAAATAAGTGGCTGAGTGACGTGAAAGTGCTCAGTTGTTGATAGCTTGGTACATCTGCCGTTGCTGGTCTTCGGGCTCCCTTATATATTGTGGTGCGTCTCTTGTTTACGTCGTGTGGTCGCACAGGTGTCCTTGTAGTTGTTGCAAATTCAGACACGAGTAAATGCATCATTAGTGCACTGTAATTATTGGTGCGCTTACTATCCCGACACGTGTCATGGTCATAGTAGCAACCGCATTACCCTTGACACGAGGCATGGTCATACTAACTTAGCCTTGTAATCTCGTAGATATCTTACAGATATCTCATAGCCCATAACACACGATTGGAAAAAAGACGATATACCATGGATTGAACACTCGACACATAATCCGGAATGTGTATATGTATTATTATCAAAAGGAAATCACTTTGTTGAATATGTAAAAACCAAATGCGGAAAAGCTAAATGTAAATGTGAAATTGAATCATATGATACTACTTGTTAGTATATTAAGATTTATGAATAAAAAAAATGTTATATAATAGGTATCGAATAAATTATCGAATTCTATTAAACAACTTAAATGTGTTATTATTCAATCCTTTATCTTGTAAATACGTGACCTAATGTATAAGTCGTGAGTTCTGTTTACATAATATAAGGTTTAATTTCAGGTTTGATGCAAATTAATGTAAGTATATAATCATTAATAATTAATAATTCTTCTCACCCCCTCCACACTTCTCAATTAGGTCGCGTATTTACTTTTTACATTTTTTTTTTTAATAATTTTAGTATAAAATGTTGTTATATTTAGCAATATCATCAGTATTTGATAAATACTTAATCTTAATCTTAAGAAGAATACATGGTCCAGTATTTAATACCGAAACACAACAATGGGAATTAAGATCGAATGCACAACTCGTGAACCTATACAGAAGAGAAAATATTGTACAATACGTTAAAAGTATAAGAATGCAATGGGCTGGACATGCATGGCGTGCGGAAGGATGCCTGATAAAAGAAATAATGACTTGGATGCCAACAGGGAAAAAGACCAAGGGGAAGACCCTGAAGGAGATGGATAGACAGCGTAAATGAAATATGGAATGCGGTAGGACAAGAAGTTAGGACGAATTGGCAAATTATAGCGCATGATAGAGAGAAATGGGAGGAGATAGTTTTGGCGGTAAAGATCCTCAATGGATCGTAAAGCCGGAAAAAAAAATATGATAAACACTCTAACAATCATAGCACTACTTCAACAAACGTAATTCATTAGAATAAAAAATATCTATAAGAATTTAAAGACCGCTAGCTACAATATGATTTCGCCAGTTGTTTCAAAGTCAGTATTCGAAATTCGACCGTATGGTAAAAAATGTGTAACAGTTGGATTGCTTGTTAACAAAAAGATTTCAATCGTTATAGTATTAGAATGTAAAATAACTAAAAAAAATTTTAAACCTTGATCTTGAACAATGGCTTACATTAATGTGTGAAAATAATTACAATGCAATTATCAATAATCTGCAAACTCGATGTAAACGTGTAAGAATAACTGACAATTTAAGTTATTCTGTTAATGTGAAACAGTCTTCAATTATATTACATTCTAATGAAAATTATATTACTTTATCACATATCAATTAACACCGTTTGAAACAATTGCAACACTGTATTCATTTATATATTATTGAAAAACAAAAAAAAATTGTCAAGTTATCAAAAGACTTGACACGGCATATTCACTAATTATGGCAGATGTAAATGGGTTACCTTTTTCTTGTCGTCGGAATGAATTTACAAACCAATATATTCAGAATTATGACTTAAGTTATAGAAATATGGAGTCTAACGATATTTCTTTTATGTATGAATTATTACAGTATCATTATAACTCACTATCAAATATGATATTACGAGACTTAGTAGTCTAATTTTTTTTTTTCAATCAGTTGTTAACCAATTATTTATATTATTATTATTTTTATTTATTTTTTTTTTTCATTACTACTTTTTAAAATAAATTTACGATTAGTTTTTATTTTACATACATAAATAAAATATTATATAATATAATATAATATTTAATTTATATACAACTAGCTGGCTCCGTGCACTTCGTTGCCCGTTAAAAATGTCAATTCTATATAATATGATTCGAATTTTGATTAATTTGTTATTTAATATTCGGTTTAACGGTGTTCAAAACTTTTGTATTTTCATTGACCGTTTTGATTCTCAAAAATCTTGTGAAACCACCACTTTAATATGCGAATTTTGTAAAATGCTTTCTTATTGCACACTAAATTTGTGGTACGATTTTACGAATGTACCGTGTAAATTGTAAGCATCGATCTATCATTGTTCAGGCTCTACATTTATTAGTCAGTGAGTTACTCAAGTCATAATATTATAGTCATTCTGCTTGCCGTTGCCGTGAGACCCTCTTATGATTATGCGAGCAGTATATTATCATGTAGGCAATCCACACTTGGTGGATTGCGGACCCCGCGAGATGTGTACGTAAGCTTATAATTTCTAACACTTAAGTTGCAAAGTTATATCATTTTTTTATTTTACTACGGTGGGTAAAATACAATAATGTGCCATCTCGTAATTTTTATATTGTTGCCTGTTGGTAAAACAATAAAACTTGGTATAACTTGTTATGTTAGTTTATTGCTGTGAATTTGAAATTTACTGTAGACATTGACTTATTTTGCTAATTCTTATTTTTGTTGTTTTGGTTTTAACAAAATATAAGAACAGGTCTATAATTATTATATTCAATCATAATCAATAGTGACCTCAATATAGTTTATTTTCTTGCTGGACTGCAGTGACAGTTGTTGTTTTTTTACATCCAAATTCCGAAGTTTTCTGGTGGATTTTACTAAAATTGTACTACATAACTACATAAGCACCTTCTCTTGCGACCAATAGGAGCGAATCATCAGTGAAAAATGTTACAAAAATGGGGAAAATAAATAATAATAACAAAAAAATTGTTACCATGATTACCGAAAATAAAATAATATATAATAATAATAATAATAATAATAATAGTAATAGTAGTCATCGGTATTTTTTATTTTTCATTGTATTTTTTTTTAATTTTCCGTGCAATTTTCTTAACTTTTTCTTACATAAGAACCTTCTCCTGGAAATTACGACCCAAACAAATAAGAATGAGCGAAATCGATCCAGCCGTTCTCAATTGATGAAATGTTATACATTTTTGTCTCTATTTTTATATATATAGAAGATAGAAGATAGATAGATTATTGTGAACTAAAAAAAAATTCACTCAACAATTTCAAATTTCCAAACTAAAATAACTATAGAAACCATAGATTATATTGATTGTACATCGAGCTGATGTTTAGATGTCTACGTCTACCATATAGTAAATAAAGACAATGGTATCGAGTTCAAATCCCAGACATCAATGAATAGATTTTGCACTTTTTCTACTTATTCGGTTGACTTTTTAAAAATTTTCTTTCGTAAAAACCTTCTCCAGACAATAACAAATACTCCTAAAAAATAATTAGCGAAATCGATTCAGCTGTTCTCAATTGATGAATTTTTATATATTTTTGTCTCCATTTTTATGTATAAAGATTTTTAATTTCTTTTTTTACTATGACAACGATTTAAGTTTGTATGTCTATTTGCATGCATTTTTAAAAACATTTTAAATAAATGATTTATTTTATTTAAATGGTTGCCATTGACTACCAAAAATAATTTAGTTGACTATTTGCTGGATAGATGGCGCTTCTGTAATTTCATCACCACCTCGTCATATTTCTCTAACCCGATAACTTTCTCAAATTTTTCGTCCGTAAGAACCTTCTCCTGGCAATTACGACCCAAAACAAAATAAGAATGAGCGAAATCGATCCAGCCGTTCTCAATTGATGAAATGTTATACATTTTTGTCTCTATTTTTATATATATAGAAGATAGAAGATAGATAGATTATTGTGAACTAAAAAAAAATTCACTCAACAAATTTCAAATTTCCAAACTAAAATAACTATAGAAACCATAGATTATATTGATTGTACATCGAGCTGATGTTTAGATGTCTACGTCTACCATATAGTAAATAAAGACAATGGTATCGAGTTCAAATCCCAGACATCAATGAATAGATTTTGCACTTTTTCTACTTATTCGGTTGACTTTTAAAAATTTTCTTTCGTAAAAACCTTCTCCAGACAATAACAAATACTCCTAAAAAATAATTAGCGAAATCGATTCAGCTGTTCTCAATTGATGAATTTTTATATATTTTTGTCTCCATTTTTATGTATAAAGATTTTTAATTTCTTTTTTACTATGACAACGATTTAAGTTTGTATGTCTATTTGCATGCATTTTTAAAAACATTTTAAATAAATGATTTATTTTATTTAAATGGTTGCCATTGACTACCAAAAATAATTTAGTTGACTATTTGCTGGATAGATGGCGCTTCTGTAATTTCATCACCACCTCGTCATATTTCTCTAACCCGATAACTTTCTCAAATTTTTCGTCCGTAAGAACCTTCTCCTGGCAATTACGACCCAAACAAAAAAAGAATGAACGAAATCGGTCCAAGCGTTGTTGAGTTATGCGCTTACAACACTTTAGCGATTCATTTTTATATTATAGATGTGAGTGATGGTATAAAAAAAAAATAACACAAGTATATTTAAACTGAAATTTTTTTTATTTTACATAATACCAGCTATTATATATTCAAATTGTTTTCTACTGTCATTAATAAATACATTATTATGTCTTTGATAATTTAGATCTTCTTATCTTCCTTTTTAGATCAGACATATTAAAGCGTGTGAATATTTTTTGTACAACCTCTGCTAAATTATTCTTAAGTTCTTGATCTTTTGTTTGATCGGTTATCGTTACTTTAAGGCTACATTCAGCTTGTTTCCACCTATAAAAAAAAAAAAAAACTTATAAATTTATTTTTTAATCTTACTGTAATATGATTATTAAAAAATGTATTACAAGTATATTATATTAGGATCTAGGTAAAGTGGATAGCTGGACAGAGTGAATAATGTTAATACATTTTTTTAATATTGGTGATTAAATAATAAAGAGGATATAAGTTGTCAGCAATGTGTATCGTCTTTGTAGGGATAATGATTTAATACCATTCACTAGTTTACATTCGTTATAAAAGCGTTTATCTGAAAATAGTCCTGGTCTCTCCGTATATAAATAATATTATTATTATATTACCTGTTCTTGCTATCAACATTCTTAATATTTTTGATCTTATAGTGGCTGATGGTCCAGTACTCGGAACTTTTTTCGTCAGTTGGAGATTTAACATTTATCAAATTATCATCTTTTTTACCGTAAAATAGTATTTATGATATCAGTTTCAATTTTTTCATTTTTTAGCAAACTTTCAATATTATCCAAATATGAAATATTCTAAAACAAAACAAAAAAAAAAATAATAAATAAATAAAAATGTTTTTTTACTTTATTGTAAATGTTTTGTTTTACTTACTTTTTTAGCCATTGTTTTGTTCTTATTTGATTTTTCTTGTTTTTTATTTTTATTACGTATGTTTTGTTTTTTCACTGATTTAACTGATTTAACCTCATCATTCATACTCTCATTGTTATAATCGTTCTGAAATTAAATAAAATTTGGTAACTAAAAATCTAGTAAAAATATATACGCTACACCTATTTATTTATATCTTTAAGTATAATACCGAACCAACATAGTTCAGTATTATACAAAATAAAAAATATTGTATTTAGTCATCTTCAAAATATAACTAATAAATATAAATTATATAAAAAACATATTATTTTGTACTTACATCACTTTCGTTCATCGATTCTTCGTTACTACTATTTAATGAGCTAACAAATGACATTTTTTTATTTTTTTTATTCAGATATAACTTGTAGTTATTGAGTGGATTTACGTACTGTCTCTAAAAGTGACTTGCTATTTTGTATTGAGTGTTCTATTTTATACATTTCAGTTGAAGCACACTGAAACGGAAAGGGTAAAATTATATTATTTGATAGGGATGGTAAATTATGTGCGACTATATTTTTTATTATTTGAGACCGATAATAATAATAGTAATAGTAGAGGGTAGCGCCTGCGATAGCGAAATATTTTTATAAATATGTAAATTATTATAATGAGATCACACCGCTTTAAATCAAATCAAAATTATGATTATTATTATTTATTTCATAAGACAGAAATATGTAGATTATTGTAATGAAATCACACCACTCTAAATCAAACCTAAATTATGATTATTATTTCATAAGACAGAAATATGTAGATTATTATAATGAGATCACACCACTCTAAATCAAACCTAAATTATGATTATTATTTCATAAGACAGAAATATGTAGATTATTATAATGAGTAGGTGTAAAATGAGAGTTCTGGAACCTAACCCGCTGACCCGTCTGACCAGGCTGACCATCTGACCCGCCGCCGTAGCTGACCCGCCGCCGCCGCCGCCGCCTCCGCCCCACCACCGCACCCGTCCACGCCACAACCACTGTCCCCGCTACCACCGCCGTCCCCGCCACCGCCTCGTCAGCACCACCACCGCCGGATACGTATCCGTGTAACCCCGCCGCCCCCACATCCATCACCGTGGTTATCATATTATTGTACTATATTACCATACACATACTATATTACCGTACACACATATTAATGTATATTCAACAGTTATCATGCGCAGAACTATTTTACCGTACACACATATTCAATAGATAACGCTATCTATCCCTGTTGTTATCACATATTACCATTTGAAAAATTATAGTATAACAAGTATGTAGAGTCTTGTTTGCATTACAAACAATAGTATTCCATACTCAATATTATATATTTAAGCAACTTTTGTATTGGCTTAAGAGACTGGAAGAAATCGAGCCGATAGAATATAGACGGCGACTAAAAGTACAATAGATGGTAAATGCAACTATGATTTTAATATGGTACGAGTTTCCGAGTGATACTTTAGGTTTTATTATAGAACGAATTCGGATTTTAATATAGATGTAAATAATAGTAGTATTGTACAGAAATTAGATTTGAGTTTAGAAATAATTCTATAAGATGTATTTAGAATATTGTAGTTATACTAAATATATTTGTATAAGCAAAACAAAATGTATATTTCATCTACCTGCAATACCTCATCCCTCGATGACCACCATAGATCGTCACCGCGTATTGTCACGCTTCTATTCTCCCACATTTAAATTAAAACGTTCGTGTCTGAATACACAGCTCACTAAAAGAAATCCCTTCTTTCTAAAATGTCTTTCCTTTAAATCTATAGACAGATCAATGTATGGGAAAATAAACCCTAAATTCAATTTTTAGGTCCAATGTATCTGTTCGAACTTGCCCCTTCCAGCCGCTACTGTTACGCCGTGCGACAACCGGTCCGCGAGACAGCGCATCGCCCGGTCATTGACCTTGGCAAAGTCGTCGCCGTCCATAATTAGCCAGTCCTACGCTCGCCATCGTTCGGCCCGTGCGTCTCGTCCGATGTTCGGCCGTTAATTTTGTCGCCCTTTTTTCCGCGACCATATCAAAAAGTGACACTTGCAGATCGTACGGCGTCCTGTTATTCGTGTTGGCATTTTGCCATCTGTTATTTACCGACGTGCCGTGTTCCGCACCGCGACCGGCGAATTCAACGCGTCGTGTTTTAGTGCACAATACCGCCGTTCGATATCATGATTACGTAAAGTCGCGCTTTACGTAATCCGATCTCCCGCCGTGTTCGCGTGCCGCCGCGTCCGTGATTATCAGCTTTGCCGTATCAGCTGCCGCCACCAACGCCGCCGATACTGACCGTCACGACCGTGGCGTATGTGCCGATCGGTATTTATCATTTTGTTGTTTACATGATACTGGTATCAATATTATTATTATTATTTACTGTTGTTATTATTCTGTGTGGCGCTGCTCCCGCGGAGACGTCCGCGTAAGCGTCATTGTTAGAGGCATTAATATATTATTATTTTTATCCTATACATTATGTTGTAATTATTATGAACGCATCCCAATTCCGTGAACATCACATTTTATTATTATAGTTGTCCGGCCAAATGCTCGATAATAGCCGATAACGCACAGTATCCAAAGATTTCGAAAACCAGAGTTTTCGAAATTAGTTGTATTTTTATCGATCAACAAGCAACATCACATTTCTACATACATTTTTTTTACATTTTTTTTCTTTTAAATATGGATCTCATGACACGTAAGTACCTTTATAGTTTTTTTATATTTAACTGAGTAATATAAATCATATATAAAATGTGTTACAAATTAAATAATACGTCGTTGGGTTTTACGAGACTATTTGATGTATTAGTATTCTATTGTTATCGAAAATGCCCTGTCCCAACCTATTCTCGTCTATTCTCGACACGTGCAAGTCAGTTTCAGGAATTTTATCGATGCTCTGTTCAATACAATGATACCCAAAATAGTTAAAAATCTATAGTGATATACCTAATTCCCAAATAATATTTTACCTAACCCTGGCTTAATTTATCTTCATCATCGCAAATGCTAAGACACTTGCTCCGTTACCCGTCGATGTACGTTCAGTCTGTTCTAGACAACCATTTGGTACGTATTATCTCCGCGTTTTCACACAACAGTATTAACAATTTTTCCAAGTGTTTAAACACTTTATTTAAACATGTTTAAATGCGATAAGTGTCCATCGGTTTTTAATGCGAAGCGTAATTTCTCGACTCATAAAAAAACTCATCTCGGAATTCGATTCCCATGCACTATTTGCCCTACGACATTTAAAATTTAAATACAAGTCAGATCTTAATAGACACCAAAAAAAATCTTCATGGTATGTATTTATATAATATTATTTTTCATCATTCATGATATTAATTTATAATAATTTTTTCAAGGTATCATTAATGTGCCTGCACATCGTCAACCCGCCGCACGTGAAGATATACAGATAGCACCGCAAATAACTGTTCCAGATATACCAGCTGGTGGTTCAAACATGTTATCTGACGACGATATTTGTATGATTGCAATGGATGCATTGATGCATATGAAATGCTAGACGCTAATACAAGTTAGTTAAATATATTTTATCACTCGCGACATTTTCGACAACACATTTTTAGATATTAATTAGGGTTTTTATTTTTTAAAGATTCTTACACTACAACCGATAACGGGAAACGTGCTTCTTCCGCAAACACTACGTCTGCTATCAAAGCTAAAAAAGCATGTTTACTTCTTGTACAGTCTCCCGGCTTTATCGAAATGTCGTCTTCTGAAAATAGAAAAGTCGTATGGCATTACGCAAAAAATATCGAAAACATTCAAAACTATATTGAATTTTTTAATTCGATTAAATCAGAATTAGTCGAGTTACTTAAATCACAAGCGCCTAAACATCCAATCAAGTTTAATTTAAAGCTGGAAGCTACATACAATAATCCGAATGTTGATAATTCAACAGAGAACCGTTCATTTAAGACCTCAGCTAGACCAATTTTTTCCGAAACTGGTGTACGGGAAATTGTTGAAGAAGGTATTATAAAATTAATGGCTGAGCAAGACGAATATTCTAGCAAGGGAAGTGGTTATACGCTACAGTGTATTGACGGATTATTATTAGGTGTTTATCAATATACGCCTATGAGCGCTTCATCTTATATTCCGTTACCGGACTTCATCGAAAAGAAAAAAGCTGTAATCAACCCGCAAAACTCAGACCAACAGTGCTTCAAGTGGGCTATATTAGCAAAACACGTAACAGGTTCAAATAAACAACGTATAGAAAATTATACAACTCACGAAGAAAAATATAATTTTTCCGGTATCACGTTCCCGACAAAATTACATCAGGTTAACATTTTCGATAAAAATAATCCTAATGTAACTGTCAATGTTTACGGACTCGAAAAACATTTCCAACCACCGCAAAAATTTCCAAAATATGAAGTGTTTCCATTGAAGGTGGTAGATGAAGAAAAAACAGATCATTTCGACTTGTTACTAATAACCGATGATGAAAATTCTCATTTTACCTACATCTCTAATTTTTCTCGACTTGTACGATCACAGAAAACCCGACATAAAGCAAGCGCTGTATTTTGTAAACGTTGCTTTACATCGTTCGAATCTCTAAATATTAATAAATACGAATTAAATGAGCGCATACGATTTGAAGAACACAAGTTAATATGCGGAACACATAAACCAATTTTACCTCGAATGCCTGCTCCTGGATCGATGTTAGAATTCGACTCATGGAAAAAAACTCAACGACATCCGATAGTTATATATGCTGATTTTGAAGCACTACTAAGAAAATCCGATGAAAAATGTGGGAACAATACAAAAGCTATTCAAAAACACGAGGCTATGAGTTATGGTTTTATGGTTAAAGCAAATAACGACGTTCCCGCAGAACTGCTTGAACAATTTAATATTCCAACTTCACCTATAATTTTTCGTGGCGATGAAGATAATCAGAATGTGGGTGAACATTTTGTGAAGAGTATCGTTGAAATAGCTGAAAACATTGAAAAATTACTACAAACCAACATACCCATAACCTTTACTGCAGAACAACAACAAGCACATGATTTATGTAAGACATGTAATTTATGTAAAAACGGTTTCTCTGTGGGGAACCATAAAGTTGCTGATCACTGTCACTTATCGGGTAAATTTCGACAAACATTGTGTAATACCTGCAACCTCAAGCTTCAAACACCAAATTTTGTACCATGTTTTTTCCACAATTTATCGAATTATGATGCACATTTTATTGTAACTGAACTCGGTCTCGATGTGAAAAAAATTTCTGTTATACCAAACAGTGAAGAAAAATTCATCTCATTTTTAAAACACGTTTCCAACAACTTTTCAATACGGTTCATCGACACATTAAGATTTATGGCTTCAAGTTTATCAACACTCTCGGAAAATTTATTAACACCAGGGTTCGAAAAGTTTAGAGAAACAGCTAAACATTTTAATGCCGCAGACTTGCCACTCGTTACTCGTAAAGGTGTTTACCCTTATGAGTATACGGATGGTTGGAACAAGCTGGAGCAAACCCATTTACCAGAGAAAGCAGATTTCTACAGTACACTAACAGAATCACATATACAAGAAGAAGATTATGAACATGCAAAAACTGTTTGGAGTCACTTTGGATGCAAGACTTTGGGTGAATACAGTGATCTATATCTGAAAATTGATGTTTTATTGTTGGCTAACGTATTTGAGAACTTCAGAGACCTATGTTTAACCACATACTGTTTGGACCCATCTTTTTACTATACAGCACCAGGATTCTCCTTTGATTGTATGTTAAAATATACCAGAGTCAAATTAGAGTTACTCATTGAGTATGATATGCTGCTGATGATTGAAAAGGGTAATTATAATAATTATATATAAAAATTTACATGTATAATATATATAAATTTATTATAGGAATTCGAAGCGGTTTGACACAAGCAAGTATGAGGTATGCTAAAGCTAATAATGAAAAGACCCTAGATTATGATCCAACAAAGTCCAAATCATGGTTAATTTATCAAGATTGTAAGTATACATATACATATATTTTAATTATTTTTTAATATTAATTTATTTTTTTAGGTAATAATCTGTACGGTTGGGCAATGTCACAACACATGCCCTATGGTGGTTTTAAGTGGGTTGAACCTAAACTAGAAGGGCTGAATGATTTGAACGATACATCACCCATCGGACGGATATATGAAGTTGACATTACTTATCCGAAAGAACTCCATGATAAACACAACAACTTACCTTTCCTTCCTCAAAACGGTATCCCAACTGGTTCAAAAGTTAAAAAACTCATGGCAACACTTCAGTCGAAAAAAAACTATATTATTCATTACCGAAACCTTCAGCAAGCTATAGCCAATGGACTCATAGTTGAAAAAGTAAATGTATAAATGTTTTTATTTTACATTTATAATATAATTATTTTTTATTATAGGTTCATAGAGTAGTTCAGTTTAATCAATCACCATGGCTGGCTCCATACATAGCACTAAACACAGAGATGCGAAAAAAAGCAGCAAATGACTTTGAGAAAGACTTTTTCAAACTTTTAAATAATGCGGTTTTTGGGAAAACCATGGAGTCTATGCGGAAAAGAATAAAAATGGAACTGGTGTCTAGTGATCGTCGTTTACAAAAACTGATAAATCAGTCAACATTCAAACACTGTACCACATACAATGAAACTCTAAATGCAGTTGCATTAGAAAACAAAATCATTGATTTTTGTAAACCTATTTATATAGGTAATTTACATTTATTTTAAATTTTTTATTGTTATATTAATATTTTAAATTTTTTATCAGGTTTTGCAGTGCTGGAAATTTCCAAGTATTTAATGTATGACTATCACTATAACGTAATGCAGAAACATTATGATGATAAAATTGAGCTCATGTATACAGATACAGGTAATTATTATTATTAGTACTTTATTAATTTATATTTTAGATTCGTTGGTATACTTTTATTAATTTATTTATATTTTAGATTCATTGGTATACTATATTCAAACTGATGATTTTTACAATGATCTGTTGAACAATCCCAACTTGTTGAATCGAATGGACACTGCAAATCTACCCCGTGACCACCCGTGTTACATTGCTGAGAGAAAGAAGATTCCTGGGCTATTTTCTGATGACACCGATGGACGTATTATGAGAGAGTTTTGTGCTCTCCGTGCAAAATCCTACGCTTACATTTTAGAAGATAAGGAGAAAATCAAAGCAAAAGGAATCCGTGGACATGTTGTTAGAAACCATATGACATTTCAAGATCATAAACGGTGTTTGTTTGGTGATACCAGTTTGGAAGTAACAACGTCAAACGTCTCTATCCGTTCATTCAAGCACAAATTAAAGACCATCAAATCCGATAAATTAACTTATAACAGTTTTGATGATAAAAGGGTTATACTTGAAGACAAAGTACACACCCTAGCTCATGGACACTATTCTATAGAGTGAGTATATATATATATATATATATTAATTATTTTTTAATTAATAATTTTGAATTTTATAGGGAGGAACTCGAAGCAGAACTAGATAGTTAGTTATATATTTGTAAGATTATTCTGTATGTATATTTTTTATACATGTTTTATATTTTTGTAAATATTTTTTCTATAAATTATTTCTGTATACTAATAAAGATTTTTCCTATGTCATATTTTTGTACTTGTATATTTTACTTTAAACCATTTTCTTTGATTGTTAGTATGGTATAGAATTAAAACTCAATTTTGAATTGAAAAATTATTTCTGTATAATTTTTATACTTGTTTAATTTTTGTGAATATTTTTTCTATAAATTATTTTGTATACATAATAAAATTTTTTCCTATGTCATATTTTTGTACTTGTATATTTTACTTTAAACCATTTTCTTTGATAGTTAGTATAGTATAGAAATAAAACTCAATTTTGAAATAAAAAATGTTGTTTATTTGAATAAAAAAACATGATTACAATTTTTATGATTATTTACAAACCATTTTCTTAAAGCAAACACTTTATAAAATGTACAATATTTAGGATTTAAGTCCTTATGAAAGATACAACAAGGTAATTTTCTTCTTCATCACATATTTGATCCAGTCGAGGACAACCCAAGTCTTCAATGTTGATAACTGCAACGTGTGGTATATACTCTATAAGTAGTTGTTTTTTCTGTTCGCCTTTGGTGTAAATACAGTCAAACTTTAACGAATTCAATATTCTGCCAAGTTCTTCATACTCAATATCACCATAATCTATAGATAGCTGATGAAAATTTTGTAGCCACTTGTTAGGTTTTCGACGTTTATTATCTTGATTAGATTTTGAATTTTTAAAAATCCAGTGTTGAGTAGCCCATGTTTCTGTGTCTACAATAGACATCTCTTTAATCATATATTTGTTATCCGCTCCAAGAATGCATTGAATGTCAATGATGCCTGTAGACATTATGACTTGTCTTTAAAATAAGTTTCAATAGTATTGAGTTGACTATGTATAGCAGGTAATGTTTTTTTCAAATCGTTTACAGCTTCTAGAATAGTTTGTAATGTAACTTCAGCTTTTATCATATGCTCTGTTATATCTAAACACGTTAATTCCAACTTTTCTGTTTGTTCTTTTTGTAATTGAATAGATGTATGATTTTCTTCAATTAAATGTTCAATTTTATTTAATTTATCCGAATATGATTTAATCGAATGTTCAAGATTTGAATTATTTTTTTTTATTTCACCAGACTGAGAACTACCGAACACGTTCATGGTAGAAACTCAACTAAAGTTATTTTCTAGTATCACTTATATTTCTCCAACTATTATGTGTATTGTCAAACCCCAGCCATTTTACAAATATCTGTGTCCCCTTCCTACGAATAATTTTTTCGATTAAATATTCGTTTGGGTAATTTGTTTTACATATTTCCTCAGAGTAAAAACAGCCAGCAATTGGTTTTCCTGTATAATCTTGTAATTGATATGTAATAGGCATGGTTTGATTAATTTTGATAATTTTTAATATTTCTGCAGACCAACTTGGTAAATAACCTTTTGTAAATACACTTTTATATGTACTTATACGAACGTAATCACCAATTTTTAAACTATTTTTTCTATTAATAATTTAAACTGATGTTGGATCTAAATCAGCTTGCGTCGGAGTCATCCTTATTGTTCAATGTTTTGTATTATTATACTCATTAATCAATGAAGGTAAAATAGAAATCCAATTGTATGAACCTCGTGCAGTAAACTCTCTAAACATTTTTTCTTTTAATGTACGGTTGGAAGCGTTCTACAATACATGCTTTCATGGTGCTATACGTTGAATATTTGTGTATGTTATACTTTTTCATCAATTTATCGAATGTTGTATTATAAAATTATTTTCCGTTATCAAGCTGTAGTAGTTTTGGTGAACGTTTGAGTAGTATTTTCGACATTGCATTTGAAACTTCTTTAGCAGTTTTTGATTTTAATGCTATCGCCCATGCAAATTTCGTAAAACAGTCTATGACGCATAGAATATATTTGTAACCTTTATTTTTTTTCGAATATGGTATCATTTCAACCAGATCAGCTTGCCATAGATCATTTTTTCCGTATACATTAACTATACGTCTTATGTAATTTTTTCTAGCAGGTTTGTGTAGTTCAAATGCGATATCTCGCTTAGACATTTGGTATACGTTTTATGTAACCAGCTTCCGGTAATTCTTCGAAAATTGATAGTATTTCGTTGGAAACACCAGTATTGCCAGCAGCTTTTGATGCTAATAGTAGTTTTAAACGGGAAACCAATTCATTCGGATCGTTCCAATATTGAAGTGTATGTTTCTGTAATTGTACAGATAGTCCACTACCAGATGGAAATAATGTTGTGATTATATCTCTGTATTTATTACCGCCTTTTTTAATTTGTTTGCTGTTTGACCTTAAATGAGCTGATGTTTGAATTAATATAGATTTACATGTTTTTAAATCGTTTTCGGTATATAGTTTCGGGGCTTTTGAAAATATTAAACTACAGAGACCCTGTGTTAACGGGTATGTAGTATCATCAACAATTATCGTATTTCCGACAAGTTTGATTTCTTTTTTACCTAAACGTACCGTTTTATTAGACTGTAATTTAAGACCATACGTCTTGTCTATGCTGTATGAATCTAACAATTCATCTATTTGATAAAAATGTAAATCTTCAGTGTTGTCTATAGTTTTATCCAAAGTAGATTTTTGTATTTCGTTTAACGGATCGATAATCGGTTTAAATGTTTCTGTTACTATCGATTGAATATCGGCTTTTCCTTGTTTCAATGCAGTATATTTTCGTTTAATATTTTCTTTTGCTTTTATCAATTCTTCGAGTACTTCACCACTGGCGTCCATGATCGTGAATGAGATGTTTTTTAAAAAACGTAAGTTTATATAATAACAAACGTGTCGAAGCCGTGACGATAACGCCCATTATCGCGTTCACACTCTTTGTTTATTACGATAAACCATCCCCTTACGCCAACGCGATGTACAGAAATCTTTAAATTCTGTATACGACATATCACCAGAGCAATGCTCCATGTAAACATGTTTTAAATTAGTTTCATCTTGTTTAAATAAAACGATAAGGTTAGCGTTATCACGTAAAAGTTGTTTTGGTACTCTTGAATAACTCTGAGCTATATAGCACATATCTATAAGGTTATGCCTTCCCTTTGCAAAGATTGATCTACATACTCCTTGCCCCTCTTTCAAAATATCGTCTAGAATATACACAGACTTTGGTAGGGCTTTTTCAGGTTCAATAACTTGTTCGTTTTCGTAGAACGTAAATAATTGTACTCCTTCGATATCTGATATTACTCAACATTTTATATTTCGGTTGATCCAGAGTTTTCGAATATATGCAAACGTTGTGAAATCTTATTCCATTTATATTAGTTAATAATGCAAACATTAAATTCGTTTTTCCACAGCCAGACGGACCTACAATAAACGCACATATCGTATTAGGTAGAAGCGGACCGTGTCTATAGATTTGAAACGAAGTAGGTGGATCTACGTTCTCAACTGTAAGCTCGGTTTCTTGTTTAGTGAATTTTATTTTGATATAAATATCTATGTTATGATGAGAATGTCATCAGTACACAATGTCACTCGCTCGAAGAAGCAACAAGAATAAAGGTGGCGGGCTTATTAACACGCTTATAAACAAATTACCGGTCGAACTTCACGTGTCTGGTAAGTTTATTAATCCGATATTATCATAATAATAATAATAAATTTTTTTTGTAGGTTATCAATACTGTGGACCTGGTACAAAATTGAAAAAACGTTTAGTTCGTGGTGATAAAGGTATAAACCCGTTAGACGCGGCGTGTAGAGACCACGATATCGCATACGAACGTAGTAACTCTATCGCCGATCGTAACGAGGCTGATCATATATTAGAACAGCGAGCCTGGGAAAGGTTCAAATCGAAAGATTCTGGTTTAAAAGAAAAAGCTGTAGCTTGGGGTGTGACTTCCGCCATGAATGGAAAAACGTTAAGTTGGTGGTGGTTGTGATTGTGGGTTTAAAGCAGCGGTTAAAGCGACTAAAAACGTTTTAAAGAAAAATTTCGGTGAAAAAAATTTAATGAAATTAACAAAAATGTGTGTAGCCGTCGCACGAAAAACATTTAAATCTACAAAGACAAAAGTTCCGAGAATAGTAAACATTCCGAAAAAAGGTGGTGCATTACCACTTATTCCGATTTTCGCCGGCTTATCAGCTCTAGGCGCTCTGACTGGTGGAGTTGCCAACGTTGTTAAGGTGGCTAATGAATTTAAGAGGAACGTTCCATCACATTTGGGAAATGGTTTATACCTGACGCCATATAAAGGCAACTCGTACAAAATAGGCGATGGTCTGTATATCACACCATATAAAAATGGTGGTGGGAGAGTAAAGACGAAAAAAAACTAATATCTACGTTACCCAAGAGAGCGTTGTACGATTTCGAACTTATAAAAATCGCACGTTTGTTGAAAATACCACATTTCATCGGCGTGTTTACTAGAGATAAGTTGCCCGTTCGTCCTAAACGATTTGAATCGGCGATTGTTAACTTGGACACTGAAAACGGTACAGGTACGCATTGGGTAGTGTATAAAAAAATGGGAAAAAAAGTAAAATATTACGACAGCTTTGGAAATTTAGCACCTCCGCTAGAAGTACAGAAATATTTTCAAGGATGCGATATTAATTACAATTATAACACAGAGCAGAGATTTAATACATCAAACTGTGGACACTTGTGTATACAATTTTTATCATGTACACGATAACGTTAAACGGAAACTCGAGTGAACTGTCATGCGATTTTTTTCCGCCCATAGAGGTAGAAAATACAGCACAAATATGTCTTTTGAGCTTGCTAACAAATAATTCAATTCCAAACATAAAACCTGGTTGCAATACCATAGGTTTTCGGAATATGATTGGACAAGTTGAAAACGTAATTTTACCTACTGGAACGTATGAGTTGGAAGATTTAGAGTTTGTTATAAACAAGTTGAAGCCCGACTATATAACTTTTTTCGAATTAAAATCAGATGGTAACACGTTAAAGTGTATGATATCCTGTAGCCATGAGATTGACTTTTCAATCGAAAACAGTATAGCAACATTATTAGGATTTAGAAATGTTGTATATACTACTGATACTACACACGAATCTGAAAATACAGTCAACATAATGAAAATAAACTGTATAAAAATAGAGTGCAACTTAATAACCGACTCATTTTATGACGGATCGCCGAGCCAGATTATACATGAATTTTATCCGACTGTTGCTGTGGGCTATACAATTGTTGAAGTGCCTAGACATTTAGTTTTTTATGGTCTTAATACTACTTCTATAAGTAAAGTTGAAATCATTCTAAAAGATCATAAAGATCGATTGATAAATTTACGTGGTGAACCAATTACAATTCGATAACACACGGATAAGATGGCGCTCAAGTTTAATATAAATATTACTGCAATAAAAAAACCCGTCATTAAAATGACTGCAGTTAAGAAGTCAACACCTATATCTAAACCGAAAAACTACGAGTTCAAGCTCACGAAAAATAACTTAGATTTTCTTCGTTCACTACAATAATGGATGACACATATTTAGATGTAACGGCTGGTTATGTCGACGATTGTAAAATAACGCAAATGCAATATCGCAAACGCCGTATTCAAACACGTCTTTTTCATACAATGATGAAATTAGAATAAATATTCAAAATATGGAATCTTACTCTACTCTACCGTGTGAAAGTTATATTTACATTGAAGGAAGCTAAGAAAACCTTTAAATGCTGAAGGAGACGTACGTTTTTCGAATAATGGTTTGGCATTTTTATTCTCCGAAATGCGATATGAAATAAACGGAATAGAAATACAAAAATTGAAATCACCCGGAGTATCGTCTTGCCTGAAAGCATACTGTTCATATACACTAAGTGACTTGAATACGTTAGACAATTGTGCTTGGGACTCGGGCATGGACGGCGAAGATAATAAAAATGTTATGAGCAACGATGTATTTACCGGTCGTATACCTCTAAAACATTTATTCGGATATTGCGAAGATTATAAAAAAATATTACTAATTGCAATCAACAACTGATTTTAAATCGCTCGTCTACCGATTTAGACGCATTACGTATGACGCAAACCGTAACCCCCGAAAACGTTGAAAAAAATAAAAAAATTACGATTGAATTGATTAAAGTGATATGGAAGATGCCTATAATCAGAGTTAATGATAAAGAAAAATTAAAACTGTTGAAAGTGATAGATTCACGTAAAACGTTATCATGTGCGTTCAGAACCTGGGATCTATGTGAATATCCTGTACTACCTAGAAATACTTCACATTCATGGACGATAAAGTCTAGCAGCTTGCTTGAAAAACCTAGATTTATTTTGTTTGGATTACAAACAGATAGAAAAAAAAATATAGAAAACGACGCTGGGCGCTTTGACCACTGCCAACTAAAAAATCTTAAGGTACACTTAAATTCTGAAGTGTTTCCATATGAAGATTTTCGTGCTGATTTTAAAAATAATACCATCAGCTCACTGTATAAAGCCTATACAGACTTTCAAAAATTGTATTACGAGAGAGATTATTCTGAACCATTGTTATCAAAAAATGTTTTTCAAACATATGTTCCAATCGTCGTTGTCGATTTATCGCATCAGAATGATAAAGTAAAAGCATCGACCATAGACCTACGAGTAGAATTTGAAACGGATACGGTTATTCTTGAGAAAACTGCAGCTTATTGTTTAATTTTACATGATCAGATTATAACTTATAACCCGTTTAGCGGTGATGTTAGAAAACTGTAATTTTTATACATAAATATGTATATTATTTCTACTTGTAATTATTTTTTTTTTTATACCTTGTAAATATATTATTTTTACTTTGTAAATATTTTTATTACCTTATTATTAATAAATAAAAAGAAAAACTTTTTTTTTTAAAAAATAACTGAGTTGTTTTTATTTTACACAAATACTATACAAATTTTATACAAAAATATTTTTACACAAAAGTACATTAAACAGTGTGTCGTCTTTTGTGTAGTGAGTTGGTAATATTGTATTGCGGTCCGTATGGTCCATCGTTTTCGTCTGTATAAGTATTGTATTGTGGTCCGTATGGTCCATCGTTTTCGTCTGTACAGCTTGTCTGTGATGGAGGGGAGATATCAGAAAGAATTTCCTAAAACATGAAATATTAAAATATTTGTTTTTTATAAAGTAGGTTTTGTTATATTACCTTATTAATAATATAGTGTAAAATGATGGCGGTGAAAAAGGTTTCTCGTATCCCTATAAAATATAATATAATATTGGTATACAAAGTTAATTAAAAGAAATTTACACAATGCTCGAGCTTCTATACTACCAAAATTACCAACCACTTTTTTGGAATTACATAATATTTTTGACAAAATGGAATTCAAAACAAATAAAAATGAAAATTGTTTGTTAGTAAATAGTAAAGAAACAAATATAGTAGGTTTCTCTACATTAAGCAATTTAAAAGTGCTATGTGATTCAGATACTATATTTGTAGATGGTACATTCAAAAGTTGCCCAAAATTATACCATCAATTATTTACTGTTCATTGTGCAATAAATCAATCTTATGTTCCACTCGTTTATATTTTATTACCTTCGAAGACTACACAGTGTTATTTACAAGCGTTTCAACATTTAGTTATAGAGTGCAAAAAAAAATGACTTACAATTTAATCCTATTCGATTGTATGCCGATTTTGAAAAGGCTATTCACAGTGCTGCAAGACATGTTTGGCCTTCTATTGAAGTAAAAGGGTGTAGATTTCACCTTGGTCAAAGTTGGTATAGGAAAATACAGCAACTAGGATTAAGTAATGATTACAACAAAAATAATACCGATATAAGTAATTTTTTTAAATTATTTTTTGGACTTCCTTTTTTAAGAGGTGATATGGTTGAAGATTGTTTTGCGTTTGATGTAATGGTATTGCAACCTCAAGATAATAGGATAGTACAATTTACCGACTACATATTAGAAACACATATAACCGACGACTCGGAGTTTCCACCACAGATATGGGCTGAATTTGTATCCTCAACGATGCGCACTACAAATAATTGTGAATCATTTCATAAAAAATTAAATAGTTCGTTCAATTCATCACACCCAAACATATTTAATTTTATTGAAATTTTAAAAAACATGCAATGTGATACATATATTATATTAAGAAGTCGGGGAACAAAAAGCAAAAAAATGACTGATAAAGAAACATTTATACATGACAAAATGTATGAATTGCAAGCAAAAAAAATTACTCAATTAGACTATGTGCGGGAATTATCTTATAAGTTTTTACCAGTATATTAATTCGAATTTTTATAATACTATTATTTTCACTGTACACATTTTTACTTATTTTTAATATTATATTTTTTAATTATAAACATAACAGCAAAACCAATATTTTTAACCATACCAATATGAATACAATTATATTGCCAGTCCTAAGTCTGAAAAATGGGAAGGAAAATATTGATTTCGTAACCCTTAATGTAATTTACATAACAATGACAAATATTTAGGTAGGCAAATATATTAAAATATACCGGGGCCGCAATTTACGTATGTATATAATATACCGGGGCCGCAATTTACGTATGTATAAAATATACCCGGGC
>NC_065530.1:32234659-32400745 GCF_020184175.1 Aphis gossypii | reverse complement strand
CATGTCATATTATGTATGTAAAGCAACTTACAGACTAAAACAGTAGAGCTACAGATAAATCAGCAACAATCTGTTGTTTCGCGAATAACAGAATTAGAAATAAACTTCAGAATCAAGGTACCTACATTTCGTTAAGAGATTTAGAAAAAAATAGTGATTAATACGATTTAAAACAACTTTAAAATTTTGAACAGGGAGGTAAATAGTTTATTAGAGTGATGGTGTATTCATAAAATAATTACAATGATAAGTTTACGTGATATAAATTGTTTAGACCGTTTAGAGAATACCAATAAATTATATATTATTACTAAGAAAATTTAGGTACTCCAAATATAAGCTTATACATAATAATGTACATTTTATTATTTCAGTAAATTAAAAGTTAACAGTGTAAATTATTATGCAAGTACATAAATTATTACAGTAAGCAGCATGATTCAATTATAAACCGTTACAAACACATTTACAATACAAATATGTTCTAAACTGAGTGTTTTAAATGAATTACTAATAACTGTATTTATATACTTACATCGACACAAACATGGTAGCTATACTATGAATAAATGTTTCAACTTTGTTTCCCACTAAATATGTAGTTCTCTATAATAAAATACAAAAATTACATGGTTTATTTTTCAATAGTATCAATATTTTATCAACTTCAGATAATATTTGTCATCTTAATGTGTATTTGATATAGTTTTAAAATGCTATTGCTATAAATTAAAAGATACATTTCTATTAGTTTGATCTTGAGATTATGTTTTTCTGTTATAGGCTCAACCTTAAAATATGATAATAATTTTTTTTTTTTTTTTGTATGTATGAATTTAAAATCTTAATGTTTCTTATAATATACATATTTAGGTAATTAATTCAACAGATCATAACATTTTTTCATAATTTAAAATAGTGGTAATATCTATTTTTATTTTACATACAAGGTAATGTATGTTTATAAAGTCCATATTTGATAAGCTTACTGGTATGTTAATAATATTATATACTACTTCGTTATTTAAAAAAGTATGTTGCTATACTTACAAAAGGACTCTTAACAAATTTTTCACTGCAGGCACGTGTACTGTTTACAATTACATCTTCAAAAACATTAAATAGATTTCGAATAATTTGACTTTTTACCAAAACATCTAAAAATTTAAATACTATTATAATGCTTAACTATAAAAATTAAAAAATTTTAAAAACATATTTTCAAACTATTGAATTCTAGTATAAGTTAAGCTCGAATTTATGGCAAAGTTTATGTTTATTTTTATTTTATTATTCACATTTGCTATAGATATCATCAATGTACAATACTAACTTCCAACATCAATATTTGCATAGGCTGCCGTATTTGATGAATATTCGTTGGTAGAAAACCATGAACCAAGAACATATTGTTGAAGTCCTATGCTAAAGTTTTGAGGAAACTGAATAAATGCTACTGATTTAGCTTTTTTCACTAAAATGTCTCCTTCTTCCCGATTTTTAACTGAGATCTAAATAATAAAATTCGACATAATATGATGTTAAATGTATTAAAACATATTTCTAATATAAATTATTTATTTTACTAAATTGTATTCTAGAGTTCGTAAACCGTTCAAAACTGCACAGCTAAGAGTTAAATTATTAATGTCATCATAAATACATGGATTAACTACTACGGTCTGGCATTCAGCGATTTCTTTATTTTGAATAGCAATATTAACATTTTTAATATTACCACCAATAGCCAAATTAAAAATTATAGCTGCCATCATTGGAAATAAGATCATAAAAAATATAAACCTGTTATGAAAAAAATTGTTTTAATTTTAATTTATCATTATAGCTCAAGTACAACAATTACGTGAAATCCCTTAAACAAATAGCAACATTTTTCTTTATAAATGCACCAATCCTAATGAATGATATTCCGTTGTCAGAGTGCAAAATGTTTGATGATGCATTGATATTTTTTGAAATATTGACCTTTTGAGTCATCTAAATAAAAACATTAAGTAAAGTAATTAACAATACAATTTTATAAAACTATTAAAATTTTATTACCTCTTCAAATTCTTGACTAGAACTTAACGATAAAAATGCTTCTTCTAATGAGTTGGCATTTTGTTGTACTAATAAGTTTTGAGGGGAAGTTTCTGATATTAAAACACCATTTCTCATCAAACCTATCTAAATGATAAAAATTTTAAATAAAAACGAAAAAAAATAATCATTGTTAATAAATATGTTTAACCTATATTATCATTTTAGAGTCTAAGCGGAGCATGTATTGATTTACAATGATGCAAACATTTTTGAAAAATATTTTTATGACTGATCAAAAAGTTAAAAATAAAAATGCAATATATTAGTACTTATATGTAGCTAGTAAATAAAACTCAAATATCTCTTAAATATATAAAATTACAATTTTTTTTTTAGAAATTTTAAACTCAAGTTTTGACGAAACTAGATATTTTAACAAAGATAATAAATAATAACGATTTTAGTTATTGAGTTTAGTTCATAAATATTATTCGGGTAGCCTTAAAACTGTTACGTATAATTATTGTGTATTTTACAATATACAATTCTATTTTCAAAATATCTAGATTGAATATATAATACAATACACTTGGTAGTATAAGTTAACAGACCGTCATCGGTCAGAATCGTTTTTCATATATACGATCACTTATTATTAAATTAAAATTTAGTACATTTATGACAGCCTAACCCTTTTTATAATGAGGTACACTCGGAAACTTACTGTACAACATGCAGTACCACTTTCTCGCTTTCTTTTATAAACGTTTTAAGTTTAAATTATTAAGAAAAATCATCGAAATCGCAAGAAAATACGAAACTTCTCATAACTAGTCAATGATTAGAGAGTAGCAATGTCATGGCTAGTAGTCAAAAGTCTCTTTTTCTAGTATTAAAATTTTATAAATGTTAGAATGTGTTTTGAACAAATTTTAATGTCTTTGGAATTCAGATATTGAAATGTATCTACACAGAAAAAAACGTAGTTTAATAACATTTTAAACAGTTATCCTGCTTCAAAATTTTAGTATAATACAATGATAACCAACGCCAGTTATTATAATAATATTGAATAACGATTTATACTCTGCTTATTTTTTTATTGTTCATAAAATATCAACTATAGAAAAATGAAACATTCTTTTAATATAGAAATTTAAAAATATTTAAACCACTCTTAAGTTAAATTTATAGGCATTTGAAATTTGAAAATTGTTTTTGTGTGTTCTTTTAATACAATATGTTGTGCTTGGCCAAATATTGCCTATTGTTTTATAAAATATCCAACTAAGTAAAAGGTAAACCACGGAAATTAGCAATTTAGATGTAAATTTTAAGATAAAAATTATAAATAATTTCAAAATATTATTTCCATTTTGTATTTCAGCAAAACAACTTTGATTGATTTATTTCTAAGTCTACAATATTTGTGCTTTCTTACAGTGTGTGCTTGATGTGCTTCTTCGATATAATGCGTAGTAATTATAATAGTTTTAGCTTGCGTCTTTACCATTTCTAATAATTTCTGCCAAATTCTAACAATAACAAATCATTGTTAGACAACCGAACCATCATCCTTCATCAGATAATTATTACAACTTACTCGAATCTTAATACTGGATCAATCCCTACTGTAGGCTCGTCTAGTATTATGATTGTTGGATCATGAAGTAATGTGACAGCCAATGAAACTCTTCTACACTCACCTCCACTACGAAAAGCCATAAATAATTCTTATAAAATGTGTTTAAAAAATTATCAAATAATATCAGAAAAAAACAATTCAATTTTAATTTCAATATAAATTTTCAACCTTAGATCTTTTAGTAGTGTGTAACTCTGTGGTAATTTAAGCCAACTAATAAGTTCTTTGCTTTTACTAGAAATATCACTTTTATTCATTTTATACAATGAACCATAATATTTAAATGTTTCTCCTATGGTAAGCATAGAATCTAAACACAAATCCTATAAGAATACAATTTATTTTTGGTTAAATTATTTTAATCTTAACCAAGAAAAACTTATTAGTTTTCTTACTTGAGGCATATATCCAATATCTGAATAACGATTGGGATTTATTTTAATAATCCCAGAATCCAATGGAAACTTTCCAAGAATAACATTTATTAATGTAGTTTTTCCACAGCCACTTGGTCCTAAAAGACCGTATCTAAAAGAAAATATTCTTTCAAGTATTTTAAAATTGTATTGTATTACATAATAAACAGGGATACAAATAACGTATTACGCAATTTTCTTAATGACTGTTGCTATTTCGAAAATAACAAACTAAAAAAAACAATATCTTTTTTATACATTTTATGTAATTAATACTTAAAATAATAATAAAAAAAGATATTTATAATTATATAGAAAAACCTTCGTAGAGCGTTAAATGTACAAGGTACTATTATGTATTATACTGCTGTTGTATTAATAATATTGATTATTGCTTTAACCATTATAAGGAACGTCAATACTTACATGGATCCTAAAGGTACACTCATATTTAAGCCATTTAAAACACAAGTATCAGAAAAACTTTTAAAGGCATTTAAAATACATATAGCTAACTCGGATTCTACTTGAATCTTTTTATTTTCTATTTCAGCCATCTTCAATAGTGTTGTAGGTATAATGTTTGACTAGTCTCTCCTAGCACAATAATCACATAAACATTCAATCATATTTACTAATAGATTTCATAAGATTTAAAATATAATTTATGAGTAGGTAGTAATTAAATGTTTAATTAATTTGAATACTGGACATGGCTATAAATTTTCTTATATAATGCACAATAAAAAATAAATAATGTCTATCGTTAGCCTTGATAGTCATCCAACTCACAAATAATATTTTCATGTTTAAAATTACAGCAAACCTTTATTTTATTACAAAAATAATACATTAAATTTTTAATTACTCATTTTTTTAATTTTATAACATACAATTACCTCAACTTGATACGTTATTGTATAAAGAAATATCAACAAATTGTAATTTGTGTTTTCAATATGAGTTAATTATTAATTATCTCAAGGATCTCTCAAGAAGTATTTAGAAATAAAACAATATGTTAAATAGTTTTACTAATTAAAAATATAAATTATTAATTTATTTATAATGTTACATCCTTAAATAATTTTCGGTACTATATGTTGTTTTTATTTAAATAATTACGTAAGTTTTTTGACCAATTGTAATCCGGTCGAATCCTAATCGAATATATTATCAGAGAATTAATAGGTAATTAAGATTAATGATCTCTAATCACTATAATGATTATTTAAGTAAAGTTTTTGCCGTTTTTGAAGTTACAACTAGATGACACAAACCGATTTTCATTGTCAAAAATTAATAGTGTTATATAGAGTAATGGGAAGGAGTTAATAGGGTCAAATGACAGGTACATAATAATATTATGTTGTACTTTTTAGGTAGGTAAGCCAAATTATTCTTAATAATTGTTAATTCTCAATTAAAACTTAAAACTAAGGTAGGTATATGAACATATAATATAATATACAATTTCGCGCAACAATTAATATTAATTTTAAATAATTACTTGTCAAAGGACTTTCTTCGTCGTATAACCAACTATATACCAACTATATCAGCAATTCAATTTCTGAATGCGTTGAATTTACCTTATATTTATAAATTGCATACCTATAAGACTATAAAGGATATTAAATTGGTCTTCTCAGAACCTGAGCACTGCATATCGACTTAAACGCAAGTCGAATCAACATCTATCTGAGTGTTTCTAAGCAAATACTACTATCTAGGTAACAATTTTCGAAATATATCGTTAGTCATTTATAATATACGAGTGCATAGTAGAGTTTCGAACATTGTTATGATATATATACCTAAAGAATTCACACTCTGTGAGTATAAAAGAATACGTATGTGCTATTCAACTGGTCCACATTCAATTCCAAGCGAGTCTAATGAAAATGGTAAAATAGTAAAGTTATTGTAATATTACAAAAATGTCATATTACAGCTTGTACTGTGCTTTCAAAATATATGTAAGGAATCGAGAATTCGCTAAAAAGGATAGCGTTACTGTTACTTAAAATTAAATCAATTTAGTTTAAGACTGCGTTCTTTATTATTTATTTGGGAAACGTCTCGTGTCATTTGTATTATCAATATACACTAAGTATTTTAATTAAGCAGATTTACTACACGTATTATTATAAAATGATCTTCGTTATTTAATAAAATCTCATTCCGTTTTATTTGACTTTTAACTCTCGCTCTTGTTGCTTATTATACATCTACGCTCAAGGACATAACAGTAGGTATATGGCTATAACTCACTTGACCACGCATGTTACGTCAATGCAATTGAAATGATTAATTGTTTGCACATCATATGTCACGAATAGTTAAATTGTTAGCTTTTATAATGCACACAATACACGATATTGTTAAGACCCCACTACTAATAAGACTGTATACATACGAGCATACGGTACATGTAGTTATTTGAATTGCTTTCTCACGCACAAACATATACCTTCATACATAACATTTTGCCATGATTTAATGGTTACATAATGACTACGATAAATTTAGTTTAGAAACATTTCAGATTAGTACGTTTAAAACATTTGAATATGATGAAGTTTAGAAAAATGTAAATTTATACATACATAGGCATAAATACATGACTTAATTACGCGCCAACTGAATATTGTTCATAGTATTTAGGTATACTAAATAAATTCAATTCTTTCACATTGGTGATAAATTAGCTTTAATTGTAATTTTAATTTAATCAAACGTTAAATATACTAATTAATCAAGTAAATACACACATAATATTATATATATATATATATATATATATATATATACAGGTATATTATATTATTAATAAATTGTAATATAATGGATATTAAAATGATAATACTTTCTCAAAGCTATGTAAATATATTTTTAAAAAACACAATAAGTTCTTATGAGGATAATTATTTATGTTGAGCAACTATAATTTAACAAGTTATGAATTATGGTTTATTTTTGTTTTATTTTATCTGTAAAATGTTTATTTTGGTTTTATCCATGCATCCTTTTTTAATGTAGTAAAGAAACATACTGGCACTGCAAAGACAATTAGCCATACAATTGTCAATATCAATCCACGTAAAACTAAAGGATGATATAAAGGCCATTCTTTAAGTGTCAGATTTCCAATTGTTTCTGATGCAATGGATAAAGGTAGAAAACAATTGAAGGCCTTTAAAATAGGATGTGCGCTTTCCATTGGCCAAATAAGCCCTATAAAATTATAATATAAAATATTAAATTTAATTATTCAATCAAAATGGATTTTAATTGTACCTACTCGGAGTACAAAATATACACGCGTAACTTACCACATAAACATGAAAATAAAACATTCGTTCCCATATTAATATGGGTTGCCATAGTGTAGTTTTTTGAAACAGTAGCTACTAATATTCCTAAACACAATGCGTTATTTAATCAGTATAAGAATATTTTAAACTCATATATTACACTAATAGTGTATTGGTTTCCAATTAAATATATATTGTTTCGTTGAAAAAAAAAATGAATACGTAGACTATAATGATAAAAATTATTTTAAGTATACAAATGTGTAATTCATATAGATAAGGTCTTCCAAATTTTGCGTGATAGTTCCTCATAAGTTATTCTTATAGTGATTCAAAAATTATAAGAATGCATAAGCATATTTTTTTTTATTAGCGTTTGAAGTTCAAATATTAACAACAATTCGTCAAAACCATGAATATTTGCAAATTATTTTGTATAAGTAGCTAGGAGTTGAGAATTTAATACAAAATGTACCGTAAGTTTGGCTTACAATAATTATAAAAGAACTTAAATTTTGTTGTATTCAAACCATTAAAACATAAACCACCTTTTTCACCAACCATTGGAAATTTATTATAATATCCTAGACTGACATATCATCTCCGTTCAAAATCATTTTTTGTATGATACCTATGATTGGATTCAAATTTGATACATCCATTATAGTAACCTACTATACAGCAGAGCGTTACTCACTTGACTGTTCTTTTTTTGGGTGAAACCCTTTTCAATCAAAAACGTACCCTTCCCTTTTAAGCCAATTCAATTTTCGACCAAAAAAAATTTTTTTGTAAAATTATGGCAATTAAATAATTATGTAATTTTGAAAAATTATTAAAAGTATATAAATTACATAAAATATTGTAAAATAAAATATAGACATTTATTTAAAATTTAAGACTATCTATATTAGCGGTTCTCAAACTGTGCTCTGCAGAGCCTTAGGGCACCGCGGGCACATCTGAATTAAGTTCATATATTATTATTCATTAAATCGTTACAAGTTATATTTATATAGAATACAATTTTTATATTAGCAATTTATTGATCCATAATTTCTTATGAGTTGTAAAACTAGTATTTCAAGTTTTTAGAGCTTCGTGAATTTTTTTTTTTAGCATCTCAAGGGCTCCACGAAAAAAGAAGTTTGAGAACCACTGATCTATATCAACATTATTTTTATATTAATATGTCACAATATGTATAATATTATATAAAATAATAAATTAATAATAATAATAATTATAGGTAATTTTTTCAAAAGATACAAGACACTATTATTGTAAATATTTGTAATGAATAGTACCAAGAAATTTGAATTTGATTTGCAGAACCTTCAAAACTTAATACATGAAACAATAATGATGATTTTTATTGTGTGTGTATTATTAGGTACCTAATATCGTTTTGTAAATAATTTCGTCAAGAATTGTATTTTACGAATAATAATTCTCCAGATGCAATTGTAGGATAAATTGAAAAACCTTTTTTAAATTTTTTTTATAATATTGTACATATATTATAGCATATTAACATAAAAATAATGTTAATTAGGTACTAATATAAATTCGTATATATTAAAAATGTTCTATAATATAGAACCTATACATTATTTTACAAAATTTTATACAACTTATAAAAAATTATATAGGTAGCAGTAATTATTTTATTTTTTTATGTATATTATATAATTTTTGTTTTGGCTGAAAAGGAAATCAGTCTTTTTTAAATTTGGTCGAAAAGTGAATCGGCCGAAAAGGGAAGGGTACTTTTTTGATCAAAAACGGCTATGCCCCTTTTTTTTCCTTTTTATTGTTGGTAAATTTACTTTAATAAACCTTAAATTAATTTAGATAATCATTAATCAATAATTGAATAATGTAATATAAAAAGGTTTATTCAAATTTACCTGCAAACATTCCTTGATATCCAATTATCATTATAGTCATTGCAAATGTCCAAAAATTATCTAGTGAAATTGGGTTGTTAAATATGAAATACATAATAAATATTTCAATCGATGACTGTATAATGTGGACAATTGTTTGGAGAAATATTATGGACACAACAAATTCTAAGAATTTTACCCCTTTAAAATTCAAATACATACAATTTAAAATTTAAAAAAATCACTCTTCATCAATTTGTCTAAAAAAAATTACCAGCAACCATTATTCGACTCATAATTCCTTCATCCTTCTCCGACAGCAACAATCCAGTTGATAAAATCATTGGAAAATAAAAAGCTAATCTAAACATAATTTTAAAAATAAATATTATGTTACGTATTAAATAGTATATGATAAAATATAAGTAAAGTTATAATTTAAACAATAGAATAAATAAAAACTGTAGAAAGTTTAAAGTTTAAGTTTTTTTTTTTACTTATATAAATTTGACACTTTATTGTTAAAAAATATATCATTATGTTCTATTATAGATTTAAAACCAATATCAAACACTTTATAGAAAATTATGGAATACATTTCTACTTTGTTCATTATTAAAATATTAAATAATAAGAATAACGTTTTAAACAAAAAGAAAATAATTTCATATTAATAAAACTACTGAATTAAATGTTAAAATATCATTTAGACGAGTATCTTGGTTAAATCGAGGAAAATTGTTTAACCTATTTTATGCATTATACTTACAAAACTATATATCCTGGAGAAGCTGAATGAATAAATTCAGTGACTTTCACGTTTCCTATACTTTGAATCTATAAACCAAATAATGATAACAATATACTTAAAATAGTTTTGGAATTATTCACATTTAATGTTTTTAATGTTTATTACTGAAATTGGGTAAGAATATGATTTTTCACTTATATTGCAATACATGACTGCTTGATTTAATGTTTTCACAAATGTTGACGTCATATCATCTTTTATTTTTAATTTCATGATATAATCTAAAATAATTAATAAGTCAATACAATTATTCTATAAAATTATTTCATAATAGAATTAATATATGTATATATATATATATATATATATTTTAATTTAATTCATATATCAATATATTACTGGATGAATCTAACGTGATCTGAACCGAGCTAAAATCTACATCATAACGATTAACAAATAGATTGAGACGATTTTTCAACGTCAATGTATAGTTTGAAGTAAAATAAATTAAGCCCCATATTAACTTGGTGTTTAACGCAGCATTACCAGACTCCAGAGTTGAGTAGTCAATCTGAAATATATAAAGTTTAATTTATTTAATAAAATAGATAATTTTAATTTTTTAAGACTATTTACCAAATAATTATTAGATGCTCGTAGATGATCGATAAACATACAACTCAATTTTGTATTATTTGGATCGTTTAAGAAACATTTTTGTTGATATAAACCAGTGCTACAATTGTTTACTTCATCATTGACCACTCCCAACTTTACATTTTGAATGTTATGTCCAACGCATAAATTATATACAATAGTTTGGACCAGGGGTAAAACAAACGTGAAGAATAAAAATCTAAAAATAACCATATTAAAAAAATATTAATAAAAATTAATCTTAAAATTTAAAACATTACGTATGATCTTTGTATAAAAGTGCTGCATTTTTATATGTTAGAGCTCGAATTCTTCTCCAAGAGAAATCGTTTTTTAACCGATTCTTAGTAAACGGTAGAATTGCTGAGTATTCCCGTTTAGATTTAATGGATGTCTGTAAAGTAATTTAAATATAATTACTAATTAGTTAATTATCATATAATTATATTTCCTATATATTGAAACATGTATCGCTAAATTAATATATTTCTATTAATTATTTATACACGTCGAGTGCTACTGCTGAGTGCTGGGTAGCTACTCCTCTCAAGCTTTCACAATCAACTGTAACGGTACACGCTGTGACGTGTCACCGTTCTGTGTAAAAATAACGCTGACAATTTTTTGAGTAATCAGCCTGTTTTTATTTCTATATAAATTAAAATCGATTATAATTATAGGGATATTATGATTCACGAACCCGAGACCGTACGGACTATAGGTTCGAGACCATTTGACATTTCGTGGAATATTTATGTTTTATACAATTCCGGGTGGAGGTACGGATTGTCATGTCCGGCCCGCTCAAGTAAGTGGCGTCGGTTCGTGGGTCCGTCCGGGTAGCGTGGCCTAAGCAGGCGCGCTTGGGGGACTTTTTATGTGTGCGTCACTATCTGGTCCACTATCCAGACGGTGCTCCGGCCATAGGGTGTTCAAGCGGCAGTCACGGAGCCGTTGGCCGTAACGTCGAAAACGTCGGTCTGGTGTCACGACGACTTCTGGATGTCCGGGTTATGGACGAGCGGTGTAGATGATGATTCGGCGGTGTTGGTCGTCGCGCTAGTGTCGGTTGTCGTCGGAATGTGATGGCTGGTCTCGTGAATACACGCGGTGGTTTCTCCTTACTTCTGGCCGTCGAAGGTGTGCTGTTACGCAGGTCTTGATGGCTTGAAGTGTGGAGAAAGAGTAAAGTTGTTGTGCTTTGGTCGGTCAGTGTACCCGTATTTATACGGTTTGACCGACCTTTGTACGTGTGTCATTGGATCTGGTCGTACCGTTGGACGAGTAAAACTGACATCGTTCATGAAGTCGCTAGATGCCAACCGTGTTGTTTTCCCTCGGCTTTAGTGTGAAACTTGCTTGTGAAAACTCGCATTATTCATATTATGTGTTTGTGTTATCATGCGTGTTGCGTTTCCTTGCCTAACACTTGTTTATTATTCAATCATATTTTGGCCGTGAGAACTGCAGTTTTAGTATATGGTTATGGTAGTATTTAGTTATATGGTGTTTGTACCGTATCACAACTTTTATATTTTTTATTCCACTCATATGCTTATTGTAACTATTATTACAGATTGTATATATTCTAATAAATGACATCTTAATACACTGTGCTTATAATGTGCAGGACGCAAGAACTCAAATACTATTATTTTAAACTAGTATTTTGGATCAGTATTTTCCTTAATAAAAAAAAAAACAACTTTTAAACACTCGTTTAATATAGTAACTTGTTCTATTCAATTCTAGGTAGATGGATGGATAAAGTAAATTATTTATATAATGATGATATCTTTATATTACTTCAAATAAACTAATTGTATTATTTCAGGTGAAACAACAACAAAATAAAGAAATCTAAGAAGAGCTAAGTAACCAAACTTTATTAGAAAACAATTATAAATGCAATGTTTCAAAATATATTATAAAGACATTAAATCAGTTCAACGCCAGTATCTGTATATTTTTTTAATTTTCTGAAAAAATCATTCTATAATACATAACAATTTAAAATACATTTAAAATAAACATTAGAAAGTCATTATAACGTTACAGTTGTATATTATTCAAAACAGAAAATTATTTTTAATCAATTTTAAAATTGTTATTGTTTGACAAACATAATTTATACTTTATAGCAGGTAGGTACATAGTTAGCTTATGGCGCTTATGCATCGTATTATAAATTACTTACTTTCTCGCTTTCTTGTATACAACAAAGTGATAAAAATGCTTCTTCCAACGTTAAAGAACTTTGTTTTAATATTAAAGTATTAGGAGAATCTTCGCCCACTAATACACCATTTCGCATAAATCCCACCTATTAAAAATGTTAAGACAATATTAATTATAATTATAAATGTAAATTACATAGATACTGAGTGGAGATTTCATAACTACACCACGTATACCAATAATAAAATAAAATAACAATAGGTACTATTACATTGTTATTATTTATTGCTGTCTTCACAGATAATAAGCACATTTTTACGGTATGTAAAGAAAGATAATATTATAATACTAGTAATGATGAGTAATGAGTAACTAGATAAGAAAAAATATTACTTCCTAAGATGTAAGAATAGTATTTCAAATAATATTCGAAATACATATTTCCAAGTGTTCGGTTAAGACAGTATTAGTATTCAATTATCTTATTTGTATTTATCATCTACCATATATTCAGTTATTCTGGTTATAAATATTATGGAATAGTTGCTTTGAATTTAAAATTTTAAAAATAGATATGTGCCTAGTATTTAATAAATAAGTCAGTGCTATATAATATACTTTATGCTAATGACAAATAAATCATTAAATACGTTTAAAGAAATATAATGATGTTATTATGACTATAGCTATATGGGATGAACAATAATGATAAAAAGAATAATCATTTTTAACATTTTTCTACTTTAAACAAAATATTGATGCTGAATAAGCCGATATTATTATTACAATAGTACAATACCACGTCTGCTCTAACTGCCTCCTCGACATAATGCGTAGTTATGACAATAGTTTTTCCTCTCAGAGAAAGCTCAACGAGGTGATTCCAAATACTGATAATAAAGTAATCAAAAACAAAAATTACTATAATGACAGTGTCCAGTGATAAATAAAATGCACATAAAAAATAAGTAATTACCTTTGCCTTATAACTGGATCTATACCGACAGTGGGCTCATCGAGAATAATAATTTTGGGATCATGAAATAACGCTACGCCAAACGATAATCGTCTTTTTTCTCCTCCACTAAAATTATAGTAAATCATTATTTGTAAATTGACAATAGAATTTGAGAGGTTTCCTGTAAGCCACAATGAAGCAAAACGTATTTTCGTTTCTTTCTATACATTAGTCCACACTTGGTTTACAATGCATTGTATAAAGCCCCACATTGTATACTTAAAAATAAAATAAAGTAAAGTAAATCTACGTTATTACCATCCAGAATATATTTTATAATCCTTTGTCGTATATTATGAAAGACACAACTCGTTTCGATAAATACATAAAAATAATATTAAAATAAATTTCTCAGAAGATAATATCAACTCGGTACTTAATGTAAATAAAAAAATGAATCTAAAAGCCAAAAACAATGATTGGCAGTAGTACATGGTTTTTATACTTCAGATGTGTCAAAAAATGTAGGTATTTAATATTTTTAATAAGGAAATTATGAGTTGGTTAAATAAAATGTAAACAATCATTAAAAACTAAAATTACTGTAAAATTTTATAAAATTGCTCACGACATCAATTTTTTTTATTTAATATATGAAATATAATGTAGACTGTACTCGAAGACATTTATTCTAAAATACTAAAAAATACCATTCATATTCAAAATGCTTACTACCAAGGGTTAAAAAAAAATCCTTCTACAATAATTAGGTATTATCGTAAAAGACCTATTTTATACAAATATTAATACATAGTTGATAGTTGTGTAACAATATTAACCTTAAGTTTTTGATTTGTATACTCAACGAGGGTAATCTCAGTAAACGGACTAACTCGTTAATCCTCCTTTTTACATTTTCATCGTTTATTCCGTATAACTTTCCATAAAATATGAAAGTTTGATATGAAGTTAAGTTATTGTGCAAAGTGATGTCCTATAAAAATATAAACAAATATATAATATAATATTAACTTTATGCAAATTTTGAGTATAAAAACTGTCCTAGAAATCATAATAATATACTTGTGGCATGTAACTAATTTCCGAGTGACATTGCGCTTTTAAATATATTTGACCAGAATCTAATGCAGTTAAACCAAGAATACAATTCAATAAAGTTGTTTTTCCACAACCACTGGGCCCTAGAAGTCCATATCTAAAAATATATACATCGAATAAATAATTACATTTGTCACTGATATGTAAAAATACTATTGAATATTCGTAGCGTATTTATTAACGTGATAAAATGTTATTTTTGTTTAAACCAGTAAAACGAAGAAAAAATTTCACTCAAATGTAATAATTTAAAAATCCCAAAAATAAACAGACATTAAAATTGTACCCGTCTCGTTTTACTCAACTCAACAATATAGTATATTTTTATTGATAAAAATTAAAAATACATCAATAAATAGTTGCATCACAACAAACGGTTTTGAATGGATATCCATTGTGAATTTATAACTACATTTGTTATATGTTTAATTTAATATTCTTTTTGCGATTTTTTTTATAAAAATGTTCTACATCGGTATGGAAACAAACAAAAAATAGAACCTCTTCAAAGTAGAATCACAATCAATAGATATATAGCTATATAGGGCATACGCCGACAAAAAACATAATTATTTATCAACACAAAGCCTTATGTTTTAATAGGATCAAAATAAACAATAACTATCTATTAAAATGTCTCGAGATGTATAGATATAATATCAATGTCTGTAGACTAAAATCAAAATGTCTAATGCGTATAATATTAGTTTTTCAAAACGATTTAAATTGGTAATAATTTCATATGAAAATGCCACTAAAAAGAATTATTAACCATTCTTACACCAAGCCATAGAATCTAAAAAGATAAAAATCAATTTATACAATATACATTCTTTAAATACGTACATTGTTCCCGTGGATACAGACATATTTAAGCCTTCCATACTTATTATGTCTGAATAACGTTTATAAGCATCTTTCACAATTATTGATTTATCTCGGGCTATGTTTTCGAAGCCACTAAAAACTTCAAAAGACATTTTTAAAATATAATATACAAATTATATTATAGGTATTAAAATTAGAAAATCCTCCAAAAATGTTATGTGAATACAAATAATTTTTAACTGAAACTTCTATTATGATAAACTGCAAAAATAGAAGGTTTGTATTTTTTTCAAGGACCAAATTATTTGAATAGATACATATTATAATTATATGGTTTAGAGATCCTAATCAAGGAAATATAATAGAAATTATAAAAATTGTTATTTTATTATAATATAATAGGCATCAATTGTTATTTATGATTTATAATATTCAAAATAGTCACAAATTTAACATATTATTATGAGTTATGACCAAGGTTGAAATAATTTATAATAAATATAACTTGTATTATATTTAGTCTATTTTCAAAATTGTGTAGAAATTAAGATATTTTCGGATATTTATTATTCAAATAAATTAATCAAATGTAAATTAATATTATCATAACTATAAATTTATTAATAATTAATTTCATATTAGATCCAAGGAGACATATCCGCAGTACAATATTATACAAAACTATAGGCAGACCATCAAGAACCACGAATGTCTAAAATACCTATAACAATACACCTTGTTATAATCCACTATTATAATTATCTATGGATAACATTCTAATTAATATAATTGCTTTAATTGACATGGCAGCCTATAATATTATATAAAGGTATAATTTAATTTTTAATTTTTTTTTTTTTTAATTCATAATTAAAATTCTAATTTATAATTATTCAAATAACTAACCTAACCTGGGGTATTTTTTAATATAGGTATTAGAAATGTCTTATTTTTTTTTTTTTTTTTTTTTTTGACTTATTAGATACTTATGTATAATGTATATTTATTAATATTTATTATAAATTCTACATAACGTTAAGCATGATTCATATAATTTAAAGTATATAATATTTATGAGAATTTTTAGAATTTAAATTAACGATTTAAAAAACAATTTTGATTTCAATCACAAATAATGGTTGTAAAACGATTGTTTTTTCTTTTAACTTTCACCTTTTTACTTGAAAAATAATGTTAACAGACTAATCAAACAATATTTTTTCAAAAAACAAGATAAGATAAAGACTTTTGTTCAAATGCTTATTTTGCAATTTTTCAATTAAAAAATTAGTAATAAGTAGGTAATTAAGTATATAAGTAGTATTATAATTAGGTTATAAATTTTGTAATAGGACATTAAATTTAATTGCTTTCAATATAAATAAAACGTATAAACTGTATCACAGAACATATATTTAAAGTCGATGAATACCTAATAGTTTTCTATATCTTTTTTTACGAAATAACTTTTTACGCACATATTATATATCTATCAAAATAACAATATTATAGTGCTACCTATATACCTATAGTTCTTATTTAAATATAAATAATGTATAAGCCTTTATAGTTTTTATAACTTTTTATGACAAAAACGAAGTCTCACTGACAATAAATAATTCAAAGATAATATTTCATTATATTCGATTTTTTCCAAGTACCTATAAGGAGGAAAGTGGTGAATTTACTTTTTTCAATAGAGCTACAATTGTGTTATTTTTCAGGTAAAAGAGAAAAAGTACACAATTATGCTGTATCAATAATAATCGTTTGATTTGAATTTTAATATAGTCTTTTTTTACTAGTTAGATATTTATAGCAGGTTGTCATGCGATATTTTTCTTCGTTTGTATTTGTTTAATTATTTGTTCATTCTTCTGAATAATAAAACAATTTTGTAGTACTTAATATTAAATGTGTAAAATATTAATTTAGGTACTTATAACAAAATCATGAACAATTGTCCAATGCGTATGTATTTTGTCATTATAATGGAGTTTTTGGAACGATTTTCTTTTTCGAGCCTGCGATGTAAGTAATACACTGTACATATAATAAACATTAAAAATTACAGACAGGATATACAGTGTCTAGACATCGTTGTTAGCCGCTCGTCTTTCTTCATCGCATTGCAATTCATTTTTTCTTTTTAATTCAAAAGTTTAATAATACAATACTATTGTATGCGAAGCATAATTCAGTTTAATGTAGTGTTAACAGACAATATTTCCAAGTCTTTATCTTTTTATTTAACAAATTATACTAAAATAAATACTATAAGAAATAAAATTAACATTGTCTTGAAATAAAAACATTCACTATAATTAAAACATCATTATCTACAGGGTGATACACTAAACATGTTTACCCCTATTTTTCCCTTTAATAATACATATTTTATTAAAATTCTGGTTTTTTAAATTTTTAAGTATACCTACTCAAATACGGCTATAACACAAATTTACGGAATCTATATAGTAATATATTACAGTATGTAGTAATACCCACTGATATACATACAGGACTCCAAAAGTTTCATATATATACAATATACATAATACATATACACAATTCCGCATAATTCTAAATGCAACGTTGCCATACTATTAATTATTCTTGTTATTCTAAATTGTAATTTTTGAAAAATTTAATTTTTTCTTGGTTTGTTAGTAAAACGTGAAAGTAATTATCAAATGACTTTTTTGAACATTTTCTTTTATATGTAAATAAAAATTCAAACGACTAGTTATAGTGTTATTAAACTTGTGCAGTACCCCCTTCTTTAAACAACAATAAATTTTGAAAAAAACTGAAAATAAATGAACTTGCTTATAAGAAACTATAAAATAATTTATACATTCCACGCCTCTGTTTTAAGCCTAAAATTTGAGATTTATTACAGCCGCACTATCATTTTATATACGAGATGTTTTGTTGTACAATGAAAGACAAGCAGTTGACATTTATCATGTATTTATGATGCTTTGTTATCTGTCAGCCATAATCGGAGGGTTAGTGGGAAACAGTGATTATGGTAAGTATAAGTAAGTAAATTCTAATAATATAACAATATAACAATATAAGAACTAAGTTATTAGTATTTATTTTAAAAAAAAGGCCCACCTGCATATAATATTGTATTAATGTAAATAATGTCACACCTGCATATAATATTGTATTTTTCTTAAAAATGTCCAACATAACACATTTACGATCACCAGGATAAATTTTATGTACCTACCTAATTTAAATTCATCTATTATCCACCTTGAAGCTAGAACATTATTTGTATTTTTTTACATATAATTTTTTAACAAATTAAGAGTATATCATAAAATATAACTGTTGCTTAAAAATACTCATAGCTAGTTTAAAAATTTAAGTATCCTAAAAAAACTGATAAACACATACACAGATTACATTCTTAATTATAAGATTCTAAAATTATTTCCTCTAATATTAAACCTAACTACACAAAATTAGTCCTGCTCAAATTTGTTGTACTTAAGTTTCTTAAAAACATATCTATAATACATGTGGGTTTGTGTCCATTTAATTGTTTATTTTTTAGATTTAATACATTATTTATTTAGTAATAACTAATTTAATATAATCAGATGTCTTTAATAACCTAGTTATTCTGTAGTATAATAAGTAACTAAAATTGAATAAACAATTATTTTTAAATATGATTGTTTACCATGTTTACTAACTTATTAAAATTATGAATTATAAAAATATAACTATATAAGTTTATAGTATAGATAAATACCTATTCTTGTATTTTAGAACTATCTTAACATTTTCAATACTGTATTGGATTGGAATATTGATGTTATTTTGGTCAACTGTTCAAATCAAAAATACAGTATTAACTAAGTAAATAAAAAAATTAATACTATTTTAAAACATGTGTATTAATATGCTTACGACATAATGCAATATATATACATATGTATTTATAATTTAACCTGTTAGGTTGATATTATGTCATTATTTCTAATCTCTATAATGTTATATATATATATTATATACATCATTTTTTCATTTATTTTTTTTTTTCAAAATAAAATGTTGTAATGTATATAAACAAAAATAAACACTGTTAAATTTAAATATAAGTGACTTGACACTTTTTTAACTTACTGTTATAATTACAGTACTATTTACCATAAAAAAAGCTCTTAAAAAACGACAAATTCTGTTCAAAGAATTTTATTAACAATAATATGTTGAATCCCGTCTACAGTTTAATAATTATTGAATTAAAAACTTATTGAACTCAATTAACTGATAAATTGTAAACGTATTTTATTTCTCTAGTTTCATGGCACTATACAGTCTGGTTTTTATTTCAATTGGTGTGGGTGCTATAAAATGTTGTATCGCAGCATTTGGAGTAGATCAGCTCATCGGAAATAATCAAAACGTAACCTCAACACAAGTACACGGATTCTTCAGTACTTTCTACTTTTCTATACACTTAGGCGTGTTATTCGGAATGATTACTTCACCAATCATCAACAAAATTTTGTTGTACAAGGGCCACAATATCAACGGATATATTATCAGATTTGGACTGGTGGTTATCACAATGTCAATCTCAATAAGTAAACATAGAGGCATAAAGCCTTGTGATTTAAATCATAACCTGCGTATATTAAGTTTAGAAAATGAAAAAGGTAGAAGGCCAATTTATATACCTACCTACAAAATTTTAAATAAGTAAAAATGTGTATAATACCCTTTAAATGCGAATAGTTTATTAATTATCACTACTGCATTATTGTGAATCTCGTATGTAGATGAACTTTTTATATTATAATGAACAGTACCTACACGTTATTCAAATCCAAAAATAAATGTCTTACAATTTAAAATATTTCCACAAGTGTTTTGTGATTTTATTCAAAGAAAAATAATAAATTAATAAGTTACGCTGAAGGGGTAATAAATGTAATATCTAAGGGTAATCTTTTAAAATTTATGGAAAATCTCCATCTATTATCGTACTATTTCTAAATAACTGATTTAAAAATATTTATTTGGTATCTAATAACTCACAGAAAAAATGACTTACAAAAATGTGTAAAGATATCAAACAAACTGTGTATTATTGTTGAGAGTGTGTCTTGTTCAGTATAAAATATAGATAAATAAATTAAAACTAATTTAAATATATATTTATACTAAGTAATTTTCTCATTTTTTTAAATAAATATATTACTTTTATGACTTAAACATTACAGTATAGGTAGTATTGTATAGTATAAAATAACAATACTTTTTTTTTACCTAGGCGTATTTGTTTGCGGAAATCCATACTACTTCTTCAAAAAATCTCTCACTAATATTTTACCTAAAATGATTAAATGTATTTTAGTAAGTAAACATTTTACAATAATTTCATTGAACTCAAAAATTTAAATTTTATAATAAAAAATATACTTATATCCAATATTCATATAATATTCATGTACAGTTATAATAATCACTATATTGTGGTATATTATTATGCATCTTTGTTCACAGTTTTCTTTGTGGAAACGATTAACATCACGCTGCAAGGAGACAAAAAATAAACATTGGTTAGAATCAGCAAAAGATTCATTTTCAAACGAAACCATAAATGACACGAAGAAAACGTTACACATACTCTATCTTTACATACCTTTATCAGTATTTTGGAGCTTGTTTGACCAACAAGTTAATCATAAAAAAAATTGTAAAAGTCGTATTCATATTAATTTTGCAAGCTTACTATCTATTGATTTAGCACACAACTTGGATTTTTCAAGCATCAAGGACAAGCGACAATTTGCTTGGCATGCCATTTTCAGTGTACATGCTACAAGTGGTAAATCCCCTACTGGTATTGTTCACTATTCCGTTAATGGACCGTCTAGTTTACCCTTATTTGAAAAGTCATAAACTATTTAAGTATCCTCTAAAACGAATGTTGCTCGGTGGTGGTATAGCTGGTATAGCATTCATTTTTGCTGGATGCCTCGAAAAATGTTTAGAGGTATGTGAATTACTCATACCTGTAGGTTATAGACGATAGTATATTCTGGAAAACTGTATTGACAAATTGTGTTTTTTATTTTGTTAATAATATATAATTTTAGTTCTACTGTATTACAGGAGAATATGCAAGATGTAAGTATACATAATGCAAGTACATACACAAAAGCGCGTTCAGCGAATATATGGATATCAAATTTAGGCTTACAAAAATTTAACGCAACTGGATATTTTATTTTTGATCATAATATTATAACTCCAGAATATATGAAAATTCGAATACCGAAAAGAAAAAACCAAACATATTTTATAAATGACAAAGGAATAATTAAAGTAGGCTTAAAAAGATATATTATGAAAAATTATAGTCAATGTTGCGTATTATTATTAAATAAGGTAGTGCAAAACATAATTGAATGATTTAATGACTAGTGTTATTTGCCTACCTATAGGGTATATTAGATTATACGAATAGATTTTTACTTAGGTACCTAAATACTTATCATCTCAAATGATTTGAAATGTTTTAAAAATATTTTTTACGTTACGTAAAATTGCAAAACAACAAGAGTGTAAAAAACATTATTTTTTTTATTTTTTTTCCGTTTAAGTTTTTAAATTTTTATTTTTTTTAATGGTATCCTAGGTACATTTTATTTTTTAATGAATTGGAATAGCATAACAATATTTTACTAAGCAATAAACATCTACTCTGAAACTCTGGTATTATTTCATCCGATTATCTTAAATACAATATATAACCTATTACCAAAATATTTATAAATAACATAACTCAGAGAAATTATTTTGGTTAGGAATGAGTAGTTTTAAAAACAAAAATAAAATTCAAAAATGTTTACCAACCTTTAAAATCTTATTTCATAACAGAAAAGTTTTATATACTTTTTTAATAACTCTTTAAAGTCGAATTAACGTATTTGTGAATGTATAATATTTTTAGAAGTCAATTGTATTATTAGTAATGGAAAATAGTTTATTTAAAGAAGATAACACTACATTTAAGTCACCTTCAGCAGTGCTCGTGCCAGAAAATGTGTTCATGACTTCAGCAAAAAAACATCCATACATAATACAGTAAAATTGTATATGGTTATTAAAAAAAACTAATATTTTTCATCAGGGTAATATGTTTTGTATTAGTATAATAGTCCCATCAAATGAAAATAGAAGATTATGGTTACGGATCAAAAATCTTACACTCGAGTCTATGTCTAATAATAAGATAAAAATTTTCGAGGAATCATTTTGCGTTTCTCAATTTCAAAATAATACAATTTTGAAAATTCCTTCGGGTTTGTAAGTATATTGAAACAATATAAATTTATGAGTTTAAAGTTTTTATTAAATACAAATATTTATTTCTTAAAATAATTCTTAAATTCTTAAATATTTCATGAAATGTAAAAATAAAGTACGACAATAGACTATAGTCTTGAAATTTTGATAATACATTATTACTTATTTACTTTAAATTTTGCCAACTTACAAATACCTAATACGTAACAACTAACAAGTACCATTTCTATAAAACTAAAAATGACGTAGATTATCATTATTAGTTATTGAAGATAGTTTTTTAAAAAATGATATACCTAATAATTTATAGCTACAAATAATTTTTAAAATACAATTTTAAGGTATACACTGACGATACATTATATGGATAAAAAACAGACACCGATTTCAATGAACGTGTTAAAACTTGAAACCGAATCTATTTACATATATAGAAATGAATATGATAATAATTTAATAAATTCTGTATGTATTACCTGTATATTATAACCTTTAGGTCCTATGTCACTATGATTATCATAGTAATATATAATAATATTATCATATTATTACTATTACATACTTTAATACACAACACAATATTTTTAGAGGTTCAAATCGAATGCAATTTTGCAGAATCGTGTTTTAAGTAAAGTGTGGTTATTACCTCAATTCGTTTGTATGACATTTGGTGAAACATTGTTTGCTATGACTGGATTATCGTTTTCCTTTTCAGAAGTAAATAAAAATCAGTTTAAAAAAAGTAAAATGTATTTCAATTTAATAAGTACCTTAACTACCATACGCATACTTAACAATTGTTCGTTACATAATAAACATCAATCAAAAATTTTAAATACCTAAGAAAATATTAATAATAATTCCAATATTTAAGAGAGCAAAGGACTTGTTACTTTTTTTTTTTATTAACTGTAATAATAATTTGTTTACACGATTACAATTACTGCGGACAAAAATGCAGAATATTTTTTATTTGCAATATAGAATAAATGTGACGTTGCCATGTTTAAATTTTCATATGTATTTAAATTAATTAAATACTTGATCATTTAAAAATATTGATTCGGCTTCGTAGTTATTACTGGCCAGTGGCCGATACGGGGTGGATGGAAAAATGCGTCTACAAACCGAGTTGTTTTTTTTTTTTTTTGTTTGTCTCCATTGCTCACATCCATAACTAAACGAATTGTACTAACCAAATTTTTTTTCAGACTCCTGAATCGATGAAAACCGTTTCAATATCTATGTGGTATTTTTGCGTGGCTCTTGGGAATTTAACTGTTATTTGTATCAACAAATTTATAGCGTTTGAAAAAAAAGTAGGTAATCAATTTGTATATCCTTTAATTTATACCTACAAGACCACAATAACTGTCAAGTATATTTTGAAACCAGTCCAACATGTTTTTCATGTTTGCTTTCATTGCGCTTTTGACAATAATCATCACCATCAAGTTAAGTAACACGTACGAAAAATTGTATTTCAAAACAGAAATGGAAAATGAATACGAAAAAGATAACGTTAATTTAGGTAATACTCTGTCTTACGATAGATCAAAAAACAAAACTTAAATAGCTTATCATAAAATAGAAAAGTAGTTATATATTTGGATATTGTATGTTTGCAGTGATAAAGAAAAGTTATCAACTATTGTTTTGAAAACGAAGAAATTGTATTTAAAACAATTATCAGAAAATAATATTAAATTAAAATTAAAATGTTATAAATTATACATATACATATGTGTATGTTTTGTTTAAAATCAAATTCTTCAAAACAGAAATAACAACAAAAAGATCTTGAACGCGTTTAAAATTTAAATAGTGTTAAAATTATGTGAAATGTTTTTTTGTATAATAATTTGAATTTCAAATAATGTACGGTGGTAATAAAACGTAAAAATTTATATCATAGTTTATCGAACTTTTTGCTCTGTTTTTAGTATGTTATCTAACCGGGTATTAAACCTTTATGGGATACATAAAATTATTATTAATAGTGATGACGATATTTTTAAAATAAAATGTAAAATCACACACGTCAGTAGTTTTAGCGTACGTCATCACGAATAATAATAGGTATTCAGTAACAAAGTAATAACCATTAAATATTAAAATATTAACTACCTATAGGTATAACATCATTATTACTCTATTAGACCAATCGGTTGACTCCATTGACCCGTGAAAGAAAATAATTGAAACTGAAAGACAAAATTTCTGTTTGTTTTCTACAATAGATCAGCACGAAGTACCTATATACGTGTACGAACCTAATGTTCCTATAGGCAGTAGATTTAAGTTTATTTAGAAAATCGTGACTGTACTGGTTGTAATGAAGGAATTCTAAAGCGTCAGAACTCAGAAGATTAAACAGCCGCTAGGATGTCAAATTTTGATCTACCAAATCGGATTCGGAACCTAGTAACGGACTTACGGCGATATTAATGTTTAATATGGATAAATGATAATTTTTTTTGATTGTGCTCTATTTATGTATGCAAAAATACTGTTATCTACACAAAAAAATAAGTTTTATTTTTCACAATTTCTCAATTTCTGTGTAAATGTATATTCCCCTACAACACTACTCTATTATCTATAGTCTATACTATAAAAGCAAGTCCCAATTTTTTGTCACACATACAATATATAAATCCACACCGTTCAACGTATTGTCACCAATTTTTTTACTGTTATATAGATATACCTGACAGTTTGCTGAAGATTTTAGTACCACTTTTGTTAGGCAACATGTCCAATATTTAGTCATTTTCAGATTTTTACAGAAATATGTTATTTGTATCACATATTTGTAGACACATTATTTAGTGTGAAAACGAAACATATCTACGTGTATGTGTATCTTTATTCCATTTATTTCGAAAAGGGAACATAATAAGTTACATAAAATAAGTTAAATTAAAATTTTGACGTATATGTATTTTACATATATTAGTATAATATATTAAAATAATTTTTAAAAACGTAAATAGTTAAACAATCACCAACGACCCACCTCAGAATGTGTATATAGAATTGACAATGAATCAATTATTATTGTCAATGTATATGAATATGAGATGTCAAAACGGCTCGGTGCTTTGAACGGTCCTGCGGGGTTAGGAGTATAGATCACTGCGTTCTAACTACGACTGATGTACTTAATCTTGAGATTCAATAGTAGTTAAAATAGGTTGAAACACATCAAATAATAATAATAACCAATAGAAAAATAGTATAGTAAGTCAGTAACGCGCTGATTGGCTGTATAATGCAAAACCCCACAGAATGCCTTGCCCAATGTTATTGTTTAATAATCATTATTATTGTTATTCATTTAACGACGTTATAATATTATATTATTATGTAATAACCTAACCTATTTCCCGGGTGTAAGATAATAATAATAATGAGAAAATTTTTTTTTTATTATCTATAAGTATATTTTTGAGAGTTTTTAAACACCTTAAATTATTATTATTATGCGTAGGTGTAAAGTGTGTACACTTTATATAGCATTTTATGATTAAAATAACTTAAGACAAAGAAACAGCCCCACAATTTGCAAACAACTATCCACGGAGGTAAAGCACGCGGGTGGCAGCTGGTATTTATATATTTGTAAGAGGTTCTGCACAATAAATATAAATTTACATTAATAATTATTTATTAACAATAAATTTTAATTTTTAATTTTTAATAAACCATTAGGATGCCTATTCCGATTTTTAATAGTAGATAAACACTAGGTAACGAAGTCGTCAAGGTCAATTTTTTATAATTTAATATAATAAAGTAAAATATACTTTTTACTTACTAGTGGATTACCTTAAATAAGTTAAATATCTACAAGATTGCAAATAAAAATAATTTTGTCAAATAGCAATCAATAATTTAATGATAGATCGTACGTTACGGTTATACGTTATTTATACATTACCTATGTGGGCATGTAACTATGTAATATATTTATTATCTTATATAGATATACATAATAGTAAATATTAATTACTTGCGATGTTATTAACCGTATTCAGTCAAAATTTAAAAAATGTACAATATGTCTTTACCTGCTACATAACCTTGACAACAATTCGTTTTAATTATAAGCAATTTACAAGCAAATAATATCATACCTAATTATTGAGTTTAAATTACAAAATGGAAGTTGACTCTGAAGAGGTAAAAAGGCACTTGGACATTTTAGGGTATACACACATAGAACCCAGTCTGCTAAATGATTTCATAGAAGGTAAATATTATAAAAGTTCAAAATTTGAATTTAATGCGCATATGTGAAATGTTTTGATTATATGTAAAATCATATTCCACATCTTAAGTGCAAATAGACAAATAAAATATTCATATTATATTTTATTTTATATACCTATAGATAAGTACGTAAATGTATTATTATACCATTATAATCACCATTATTATTAACATATTATCAATAACTTGATAAGTCACTAGGTAATTTTATAATAATTGTTACCTATTCAATTTTTTAAGACGATCACTAAATAAAACTAGCCAGACCAAAAAAATATAAGTTAATTCTGATTTCACCAAAAACTTATTTATACTAATCCTCATCGAATGAAAAAAAAAAAGTAAAAAAAATCAATTTTGTGTTTCTCAAATACCTATGCAAATGTTTGAAATAAATTTATAAGTAATTCAGTTTTATGTGATATATTCACAATAACATAAAAAGTAAGTACGATAGACAAATTTTGATTACACCAAAATGCTGAGCGTATAAATACAAAATGACTCAAATAATTCATGATATTTCGTTAGATATTTTAGATTTTATTTATCAGCATAATACTGCAAAAGGTCATCATACTAAATAACAATAAAATTATGGTCCAGATTGAATTAATTTATTTACTAAAAACAACATTTGTAAGTATGTAGGGGAAAATAAATAAATATCTCTATTCAGTTTCAGTAATTTTATTATACTTTCATTAATACATTTTATACTTACAAGTTACAACTAGGTCCTAGAAAATCATTCCAACATGAAATTAAAAAAAGAACTACACTATAATAATTCAAAATTACTTATAATTATTAAATGCACAAAAAATTTGTTTTGAGTAAAAACCATAAATATTAGATACCTCTTTACATTAATATGTCAATAATTATTTATGAATATTAGAATGCCGCATTTAAAAAAAAAAAAAAATCATTTTTCTTTCAGGCAAAAATAATTTTATAATATTTAAGTTCAATATAGAAACCATACTTATTATTAATGATGTCTTTAAATAAATAAGTTATTGTCTACTTACAAACTCAGTTAATTACACTAAATGCTTACGAAAAATAAGTTCCGTTTAAAATACGTCTTAGAATTATATTTAAATTTTTAATATATATAAAATGATGATATAATATTTGCGGGCATAGATACCAAGGTACTTGTGGAATACGGGCCAGCACAATATTAGTGCTGTAGGTATTGTATGTCATGACCACGGTATCTACTCAAATATAAAACCGTGGTCATGACCGACCGTTTTTTTTTTTTTTTTTTTTTTATCTTGCGAATATTATATAATATAATTTAGATTATAGAAGCTTCGGTTTACTTCTGTATCGATGACTTTAATCGTACATTCGTACCAGTTATTACCTACTAATTAATTGTTGTTTAGAGTGCGAATATAGCGCTGTTTGTCCGGCGGACGCTTTTATTTATGTAATTTATAATTTTTCATATACACAGTATGTATGTTTTTATGATTTACAAAAATAAACGATATCTGAACACCGATAGTGTGACGCGTTGGCAATAGCCGACGTTCCGCACTCAACGTGTTAATCGTACGACTAGTAGAGAAATACGGTAAGAGGGAGATAGAACATATTGTGTCCTATATAGGTTCTGCACACAAATATAATAAAAAAATAATATAACATTTATAATGATGAAGTTATTGACCGTACTGAGTACCTATACACGTAGGAGTTACACTGCAGATTTGTATTTTAACGTGATGTAACACTATAACGCACTCGATGATATTTTTAGATTTGAAAAAGATCATTGAATACGACCGAAAACACAACAACGTCAGTCAACTATCCGCGTCGCTGTACAAAGACTGGGATCAGAGTTACTCCCAGAGGATGAAAAATAGTACTCCGAATAAAAACGCCATCGATCGTAACCGTACCACAGACAGAAACGAACACGAAGATGAGGCCAACCTAATGAGTAAAAAACAAAAAAAACCTAAAATACAATACTAAAGTAATATAGCGTATCACAATAGGTTGTAAGTGTCAGATCTAGAATTCGAAGATATTGGCAGGACAAAAATGGCGCGACCATTACCTTATCACTAGACCGCGAATTTCTATGCAACTCATAGACATATTCACATATTATAGAATATATCTATAATATTATGTCTATGATGCAATCGCATATTTTTTTCCTTTTCACATTTTTGGATTTTTTCCAGTAATCTTTACGAACTCTGTTGAATTTGTTTTGCATATTTCTGCATATTTAATGAACATGGTATATTTTTACATAGTTTTACAAAATTTGAAATGTAGGTATTGCATATTAAACCAAAAAATTTAAAAAAAAAAAACGTATAAAACACTATTTTGTCAAGTAAAAATATTAAAAATAAATTTATTGGCAATAAATAATAACTAAAATAAAGATAAGATGAATAATCGATAACGTTCAACGTTTGTTTCCATCTATGGGTAATCTTAATTTATCTTGCTGTATCAGTCAGTTATGGACGTACCTACCACTCTGTTACGTCGTTTATCGTTTAGTCCATAAATCATGAATAAGCCGAAATAAGTAGTTCGATTTGCAACAAAATTCGAGAATGAATTTCCTCAGCAAACAAAGACACTGGGGTTTTCACTACAGACGAAAAAATAGCATTTTGCAACCCTTATGAAAAATCTATTGTTTGTGATTTTAAAAATACATTAAGTTGTTCAAAAAATTCCCTATTTTTTTTTTTCATTGAGTATTTAAGTAATTAATTATTAATTTTTTATTATTACTTATTTTTTAAATTTTAAATAAATAAAAAAAATTCTCGCATATTCGTTGCATACTTTCATGATTTTTACTGCATATTATATGGCATATTTTTATACTTTTTAGTGCATAAAATTCTGAGCTCTACTTTATCACTATTAAAACTACCTATGTAGATGTATTATAGGTATACGAATACGAAATAGGTCATATTATTATGATAACTACAAGAGGGGAAGGAATTAATCTGCTACTGGTTTGCATAGTTTAGCTTGGAATATCATTCGTCGACGTAAACAATTATCGTTGTTGTGTTTGTATGTTATGGATTTGATACCTATCTTATATTAATATTCCTTTTTTTAAAGCTATCACTTCCGTTATTAATGCAACGTGGGTCTTAAGTCAACAGTAAACACAATCTCGCGGTGAACGTATAAGAACTAACGAAATAGACACATATGTTAAGACTTGCCCTGCCATTGTAATGTAATAATTATCCATAATTAGTACTTATTAGAGGGGAAATATTATAGGGTATTTAATTTTAATAACCGTGCTTAAGCAGTGTCACGGTGACCGCAGCTAATATGTAGTTAACTATTTTTCTCTGCTAGTCTGCTGTCCGCCTGTCCATTTTACACCAACAAAGAATTAAGAACATACCTATTATACAAATAAAATGAATAGCAAAATATGAAATATATATATAATATTACAATATTACATCATTATCTTAGGTTCATTTATAGCCTATAACACAAACAAAATAATAAAATAATACATTCTTGTTGTATTAAGCCTAGATAGTTACCTACCTAATGTGCTCACGGGAGAATGAGGGTGTCATATCCCCCATAAACTTTTTTTCTTATGAATTTATACATTTTGTGTCTATGACAATCAACAACACAAAATACAGTTCATCCCCTCACCCTCCCCCCAACATTGGAAAAAGCTGAGCACGCCTCTAAACTATTCACTATCATACCTACCTACTAAAACATTAAATAAAATTGGACAAATTGCTATATTTTATAGCTTTACTAACTATAGGTAGGTAAACATAAATATTCTAGTCATTAGACCACTTGTCACAACTATTCTTTGTATAAATATATTATATATTATAGTTTATAAGCTATTGCTTCCAGTATTATTTGTTAAATACTTGTGTATAAACTTAGTACCTACCTACCTATACTTATACTTAAATAGGAATCAAAATTAAATTGTAAGTAATAAATAATAATTATGTGGATATTCCATGATTAAATTAAATAATATAACATAACATACTTATCATATTTTTTTAATAATTGTACCTAGTTTTTATTATTATTATTATTATTATTGAAAACAAACTATGTCCGCGGCAGTAATGGCCATTGGACCGACTCATTACATACGACTTTTTACATACAATATCTATTAATTACATACTAGATATGGTTAAATATTATTAATTAATTTTGTGCTTTGGATAAATTCAATGATAGATTTGACTTACCGTGAGTCTGGGTTCAATGCATCGGAAAGGTGATCTGGCAAACCTGAGTCTCTTATTCTTTCTTTTTCGTAGCTCCAACACTGTGAGGATGTGATTATATTTATTTTTTTAGTTTTATATTTTTATCTAACATTATTTTTAAGTTGTATACCTATTATATATATTTTTAGCACGTTACTTACGTTTAGTTATTAATTAATGTAAACGATTATTATTATAAAAATCATAATTTTTTTGTACTATACGTCTATACGTCATACTATCATATTAATTTTATATTAATTTCATATTAATTTATTTTATACTGTTATTCAATTTTTTCACATGCGTCCGTTGGACTATGACCTATTTTTAGACTTTTTTATCAGAACGCAACTTAAATGTTAAATAAAATCTTGGACGCAAATAGTAGGTATACACCGCATTAAACATTTTGTTTTTTTCATTAAAATACGTCATATCTCATATACTATAAATAACGATAGTAAAACATGATAGATGCAATTGTGACATAAATATCATGACAATATCGCGCATATTTGTCTAACAATCAAGAGTATTTATGATTTATTATTCACTGTTATTAACTAGTATGCAGGAAGTACTTGCCATATATAATAAACAATCCATGGATTATTTATATAATTACCTAATAACCATACATAACTTCCTTAACATAGGCATAACTGAACCTTTTAATTTGAGAGTAAAACCAAAATAAAGACCAACCAGAGATCATTTTTTTTTTTTTTTAGAGCATTATAAATTGAATACCTATGCTTATAATTTATTATATACCTATTAGTTAAGAAATTTTCTGATTCTCCATAAATCTCTTTATAAGTCATACATCATGTATACATCACTGATTAGGTACCTACAGAACAAGACTGACTAATTGTTTTGTTATTTTTAGCAAAACGTAAAAATCAAAACTGTATCTCACAAACTTCAAAAACTATAGATCTTCATAATACGACTCCATTGAATAAGAGATCTAAATGTGAATCCGAATTTACGGTAAACTTTAAAAATATAAAATATTTTACAATTTAATAACTAATTTTTAATAATGAATAAAATTGGATTCAGAAAATATTATTTGAATACTTGTAAAAATATAATAATAATAATATGTTTATTTAGTAGAATATTTAATTAACATTTGAATATGAGTGAAGCAATTATTATTGATTTAAAATTAAAAAATTATAATTAGATATTATAATATTAAATTGTTGAAAAACCAATATATTCTTTACTTCATTCATAAGCTAAAAGTAGTTTTTTATTACGAAAAGGAAGCTGTAATATAATAATCTATATATTTACATTAAAAATAAAAATCCATACAATTTTATATTTTCGTATTTTATCATAAAACCTTAATTATTTTGTATTTGAAATAATTATTTAAATTAGACTACATAAATTATTATTTGATTATTAAAAATGAAATTATAGCCGACAAAATGCTATTTTTGTGGATGTATACCAATGGAAAATCAACCAAGAATGAAGGTGAAACACAGTTTGAACCCATTGCACACTTTACACCTCGGTATAACATTTGATATTGAATTTTAAAAACAAAATAAGACAAAAAAAAAGTGAAGTCATTAATTATTAATTAGTTGATACAAACATTGTAGTAGATAGATAACACTAAAATATAGAAATTCTGTAAAATACAACGTTATGTTTTATACCAAATTTTTTATAGTATACCAATTTATAATATACAAATCAGAAAAGTGATACTTTTTCAATAGCATTAAATGTAGTATCTGCTTAGTAAATATTTATAAGTTATAAATTATAACCAATATGAACCTGAAATAAATTATGTAATACTTTTTAATTGTTGTGATGGGAAAATAATTACATGTAATGAGAACTATAGAATGTTAGATACATATGTAGACAGTAAAGACCTGCACGGGCCGGGCTTACCCAGCCCGGTCCGAAATTGGCCCGGCCCGGACGGGCTTTGGGCCGGGCCGGGTTTCTATAAAATGCAAGACGGGCCGGGCCGGACCTTTAATAGGACAAAAGTTACGGGTCCGGACCGGGCCGGACTTTCCCTAAATGGAAGGCGGGCCGGGCCGGACTTCCTTTACATCAAAGGCGGGCGGGCCGGGCTTCTACATTAGAAATTCACCAATATAAAAAATTTTTTGTTTAATATTTTTAGGGGGCTTTTAGGCTAAAAAATTATTTTTTTTCGGGAGAGTGCTAAGTTTCCGTACGCCAGACATTTTGTATTAAATGTGTTAAATATCCTGGCCGAGCAGTTTTAAAATTACGAACCAAACGTACATGGTTCGGCTTCCTCACCAAATGGAAAATACTATTCCTGGGCCGGCCGGGCTTTCTAAAAATTTTAACGGGCCGGGTCGGCCCGGGCTGCCAAAAAATATTGTCGGGCCGGATCGGGCCGGGCTTACTCACAATAAACAATTCCCGTGCAGGGCCGGGCTGTCAAAAAATATTGTCGGGCCGGATCGGGCCGGGCTTACTCACAATAAACAATTCCGGGCCGAGCCGGGCTGTCAAAAAATATTACCGGGTCGGGCCGGGCTGTAAATTATCGGCCCGTGCAGACCTTTAGTAGACAGTATATAAATATATATAATATATTAATGAATAAACGATTTGTCAAAAAGATGTCAGTTTAACTTTATTAAATGCAAATAAATCTAGAACCTAATCGGGAACAAATTACAGTGAACTTATCAAATAATAGATAACAAAAAAATCTAATACTAATCTGCTAGATTAAGTTCTCCAACTCACTTCATATAAAAATAGTAAAGAAAAAATTTGTACAATTATTTTTACAATTGGGATTTTTTTTAAAATATAAAACTTGTTTAATTATTAAATAGTATAACTTTAACATACTTCAAATTGTTTCCCAACCATACTTTGTAATAATTAAAACAAAAAAAAAAAAAAATTGATTCACATGTTTTACTGAACTATTTACAATTACAAATATCAAACCATTAGATTTTTTTACGATTTTATTTTCCTGTTAATTTAACTTTGAACATAATATTGTTAAAATATACATATATATATATATTATATATATATATATAAATATTTATGCTTAAAATTATATAAAATACATATTTATATAATATTTTTTTTCAAATTTTATTATTGTTTAGGTGTATACAAAAAAACTTACTAAGTAGTAGTTTCTCTAAATAAATAGAATTGGTGGGCTTAAATATCCACGGCCACAACAGCAGTAGATACCAGAGTAAGTCATAACTTAAACATATATTCTTAGCCAGTCAATTTTTCAGTTTTTAATATAAAACTTTCTAACTTACAAAAACATTTTAGATTTTGCTTGTGAAATATACAATAATTCAATTATTAGCAAAAAAGACTGTTGATAAGGAATAAACGTCTAAGCATGCTATTAAATAAAAAAATGTATGTTCTGCTTTGAATGGATGGATTTAGAATAAAATAATAACCATATGTAACAAAACCAATGGATGTATATGTGATGCGATATTCATGTTATCTTAGTCTTGCATATCATCAGTAATTTCATGTGGGTTTAATATGCCGGGCACAGACTTCTGTACTTCACGCTTTTCTTCTTGAGCCGCCCTCAATGCTTGTTCTCTTTCTTCGAGGTATAAGTCAGATATATCTTCTCCAGTAAATTCCTAATAGAACATCAAAAACATATTGTTAATTTTATTTTTTAAGTTCTGTACAATAGATATAGATATTATTGGATACAAATTTAAAAGTTATTGTGAAACAAAGTTGGGTAGTTTTAATGGTTAATCGAATGATTAAAGATATATTATGTATAATATTCCTGTTAATCTTCAATAATACATCTAGAGTATACTACTTAATAAAATACTTTACACTCTATTGATCTCTTGCCAACACTTTAAATTAAAGAAACTTTACTAACATCAATTAATGAAAATTAATAATTTATTTTAAAATAGTATCTCAAATTCAACAAAATAACTTTCAAAATGTATTTTAATTATTACTTTGGGAATAATAATTAATATAGATTTTTAATTAAGGGGCCCGAGGCCAAATTTTTCATAATTCTATACAATTTTCAAATTAAATTTTGTATTTTAGTTATCGCCTTAATTATTATACTTTTCCACTAATTTACTACCTACCCAATACTTATTTAAGGGGGGTTGATAGGGTGTATTATATCGAAAAAAAAATGACTTGACGGGAATAATTCTTAGGCCTTGTAGAATTGTCAGATTTTGGTAACTATATTTTTATTTGAAAGACTTCCTATAGGCCGCGTCGAACTTCGATTTTTATTTTATTCAAAATAATAGTAAAACATAATTTATATAAAATTGTATTATTTTTAAAGACAGATGATAAAGTTAGAGATTAAATATTGAAAAATGGAGATCAATGCGGCCTGTAGAATACTATCCTCTATTAGTTAAAAAAAAGTTATCAAATTTGGTTGATTCTACAGAACAGGATCCTTATTCCCAAATATAATATTTTTGTGTACAAAATCGCATTGGCGCCAGGCACCTTAAAAAAAATAAATTTTAAATGTAATATTTAAACATTACCATAATAGAGATAACACAATAAATATCAGAAAATGATTAATTAATTAAATAAAATATGTTGGTAAAATTTGAGTATCCAAAAATATTAAATACAAATATTCAATATAATATTAAAATGAGCAATATAATATATATATCATATAACAGTACTTTAGGTTATCCTAACTACCACAAGTCTCAATTCCATTATCTCGACTGCCTCCTCAGAGATCAACATGAATTTGTCTTTATATAATTTATAAAATGTAAGTATATTATAGTATAACTTTTATTATCACATAATCAAGACTACCTTTCTTTACACGAAATAATTTTAAAAATTATTTCAACTATTAGAAAAACTAAAAATAAAATTCAAAATTAATAACTAACTCGAGGAGGAAAATGTTCAGCCATGCAATTTAAAACACTTATGAATGGATTATCGTGCTTTTGACATCATATGAATTTAACTAAATAACTGTCTGAAAATTAGGGGCCAGCGTTGATACTTGCTCATAGCGCTGTCTCGAACATTCAAAACGAAAATATCCCTCGATTTGGTATGCATCACCACCTAACGTGGGTCACAAGCACAAATTAATCTGTGGTCTCAGGAAAAAACGAAGCCTATAGTTTTGCTAACAGCAGTTGGTAATAGTTATTTGGTTAGGTAGTCGCGATTGACAGAAGATGACGATTGTCAAAATGTATATTATATACTATATTATAGTCTACATAACGGAATTAGACCAGTGGTAGTTGCGGCATCAACCGGTAGTAGGGATAACTGAAAAGTATTCGTATAACTATAATAACTATAAAAAGTAACAGATAGTTAAATTTAAATAATAATCAAAAAATAAGTTATGTTAAAAATGCAAATTAAGAGTGATAAACTGATAACTATATTTTAAAATTAAATCATAATAATTATTTAAAAAAAAAAATAGTAATCCACATTGAATTACTAAAGATTCTTATAAATTATGTTATAGATTTTAAAGATTAAATATTGTTTGTAATTAACTTACCCTGATCTGAACAAGGAAATCACGAAGATGATCTTTAAAAGCTGTTAGGTCATGATTCAAATTAAACATGCCTTGTACAGTAAGAGCAATTTGTGGATCAGCCAAATGAGGGAAAGCTGTCTTTAGCAGTGATGCAATAAAATCACGAACATAGGCAACATTTTTATCTGTGACTTCGCCATCAGGAGGTGCACCTGGGGCACTTAACAGTACTTCAATCCTATCGCTCTCCACTAATTTGAACATGTATGATAAGATTTGTGCATGCATTAATAAACCTATAAATTCAAATTAAATTAAATTAAATAAATATATTTAGAAATTAACCTCTTAGACAAGGCAATTATGAACAAATCTTACTTGCGGTATGAGAGGTATCAGTGGCAACAGAAAAAACATGTTGTAAAATATCAGTAAAATATGATACATAGAAACTCTGAGCAGCTTGTTTATGCTGTTGAACATTCTGCAATAATTTATATAATATCTGCAAAAATAAAAAATTTAATAAGTTCAATATTTAAACATATATTATAATTTTTGTCATTTATAATATGTTTATAAAAAAAAAATAAAATAAAATATTAATTTTCAACTAATATTGAAACTTAAAATGGTATATAATTTAAAATTAAATTAATAACAATTTTTAGTAGCCAGAGCCAGTTATTTGCTAAGGGGAAAAAATTAAAACAATTCCTAATTACATGATGGTTCTAAATATAAAGCTCTTTTCAAATAAAAAAAAATTATCAGAATCTGACTATTTTACAAAACAAGTTTGTGTTAAATATATAGGCTCTGATACTTAAAATATATGGGTTAGTTTCAAAATTCTGTTTATTTATCTAAAATATAGAAATATGTAATATTAATACTGAATTTTATTTAATAAAAAACATTAGAGCTCCAGATAAGGGAATAGTAAAGCGGAATTTTTTCCATTTGTTGTGAATTCCTACATATCAAAGATTTATGAACAAAATTTACATTAATATATTTTTCAATTTATTTATTATATACTGATTTATTAGTTACTAGCTAAATTACTTAAATTTTGCCTGTTCAGTGTTAAACTAAAATATATTTATTTATATAATGGACAATGTGAGAATTTTTATTAATACATAAATCATTAATACAATTGGTGAAAAAAAAAATCAAAAAAGTTGACAGTGTCATTAAAAGTTTAGTACATAAGAAAAACCTGTTTTTTTATACATAAAAGGATTATTAAAATAAAGGACCAGAAATATTATATTCTCTTAAGACATCCAAAATTTGATGTTAATATTCTTTAAAACATCTTAAAATTTTCTCATAATCATGGAAATTTATAAAAATATATGCAAAAATGATAAATAGGTACACAGAAATAAATACTTTAATATGCAAATTTTTTTTCATACGACATTCCTTTAATTAATTACTGAATACTTTTATACAAATATTGCATTTAGGTAAGAGTAGAAGTATAATATAAATATAATAATATATATAATATTAGAAAATAAAAATATCAAAATGATAAAAAAAAAAATTGAAAATTTTTAAACAATGTTCTGGGTACCAAAATATTCCAAAATATGTTAAATAAGTTAAATATTCACAAATAAGTATAAAGAAATTTTTTCTACTAACTCAGAATTGCACTAATCATACACATTTTTTACTCTCATCAGATTACACTGTCTCAGTAATGATTTTTAAAGACATATAAACCCCAGTCTTCAATTATAATAAATATATATATACATAGAATGTAGTAAAAAACATAATTAAAGCAATTAAGAATAAAATTGTTGACATGCACTATGTATTTACATGATGTAAAAATTGACAGTAAAAACTTGTCATTATTCAACTAAATTAGGAATACAGAATGTTTGATTTGTCTAGTTTTTATCGATTTATAGAGATTGATGGAGGAGAAAGACATTTACTTCAACTTATCAAAGTTCTTGATTAATTTAGGTTCCATAATACTTCATAATTTTCAATACTTAGGTATTTTTAAAGTTTGTGTCTTACAATAATATTTAATTAACAAAATGTATTTTGAATACTATAATATAAGTCAACTTGTATAATGTAACATACCAATAATCCAGTATCAGCAACATTACGCATTGTATGTTTAAACGCCCAAAATATTGAATCCAGAACCAATTTAAACTGAGGGGCTGGTATGGACAGGAATGATACAAAACAATGATTATTTATTGCCTGGAAAAAAAGTTAAGCAATCAGTATGAAAATAAAACATTATTAAGACTTAAGTTAACTCACTTGTAAAAGAAGGTAGAAATTTGTTCTGTGTTCAGGGAATTGCTCAAAATCTTTATTTATCATTGTAAGTGTGGCCTCAAACACAGCATCTAAAATTTTAGGCACTGCAGGGGTTATGTCAGATTGTAGTTTATCAATAATTGTTGCCATCGCACTAAGTACTTCTGGTTCTCTAGCAGATGGATGCATAGTTTTACTGTAATCAGCCAATACAGTATCCAAAAGAGGAGGGATAAAATTCTCTAATACCTAAAAAAAAAAAACTAATAAGGTAAAGCAACTTGTATAACAGAGTTTAAGAAATATTTTTTACAATTAAATAACATACCATTGCATTGTCATTAGACCTAGAAATCCAATCTGATATCAATCGTAATGTTTCTTTTTTTATAACTCTCATATTTTTAATCAATGGTTGTTTTGTAACACTATCTCCATTAGTAGCTATGGCATCAGTAATATTTGCACTCATTACATTATAAATATTCAACATATCCAAGTATATTCTTCCCAACTATTACAGTATATATTATGTTATAGTAAAGAAATAAGAAAACAAAAATAAAATCATTTGCTATCAAAAATTAAATATACTTACTTGAATAACATATTGATGTCCTAGAGATTTACATGCTCTAGCATTGGTTTTTAAAATATTACCCAATTGTTTGACAAACTCTGGTTCTTTTAATATCTCAACATCCTAAAAAATGACAATAAATAAATGTTATTTCTTCAATCATACATTAAATATATAATTATTACTTTTGAAGCTTGGCTGATACAATCATCCCAAATTAAATTTGGCAATAGCATATATTTATCAATTAGCTGTTCTTGAATTTTAGAATTCACTTGAGCGCTTATCATAATACCGACAGCTTCATAAAATGTATGCACCTTAATTTAAAATTATAAAAATGAATAGGATACACAGTTTGCTTAACAATTTAATATATTTTATAATATTCAAATACTTGTTGTGGTTGTAAATCACTAATAATTGTTGCCATTGAATTAAGAATCTCATCAATAAATGGCATGGCTTCTCCAACTTGAACTTGAACGAAGTACCTTCTACATTTCATTGCAATTTTGATAAAAGTATCACAAGCCATATCTTGTACACCATCATGAGTTTCTATAATATGAAAATAATTAATATAAAGCTTAATTTATAGAGAAGATGACTAAATAACATACTCCTTATAATTAAAACAATAAGCTAATAATATTTAGGCTATGTTAAAATAAACATTATAACAAAATAAGATATTCTCCAAAAAACTTATCAGTATAATCTATTTTCCATGCTGAATTATAAAAACTAAATTAGCAAAATTATCAATAACATTAAGGGTAAATGCATCATTGGTTCCTTAGATTAATATCTTCACAAAATGATCTGTTTATCAATTATAATCATCTGCATCCAACTGTCAAGTATGTAAATAAACAGAAGTTCAAATACATACAAACAGCACAAAATTAAGTATAATTATTCTCAGAAAGACTAATCAACATCATGTCGTAAAATCACAATAAGCTATTTTTCATCATTGAATTTTAAAAACTTAATTAGTAAAATGATTAAATAGTAGTGTCCATAGCATTAAGAACAAATGCATCATTGGTTCCTTAGATTATTATCTTCGCATATTCTTTTTAGGTTATCAATAAAATCACCTACAGCCATGAATATAAATAAGCTGAAAATAAATCCATACAACAGAAAACAATACCCAATTTAACTCATACTCTTAAAGACTAATCAATATCATAGTGTATAATCACAATAAACTATTTCTCCACAAGGAAATTTAAGACCTAAATTTTGAAAATTATTGTCCTATCTTTAAAATTAAAGGCAAAATGCATCATTGGTTCCTTAGATTAATATCTTCACACAATTTTCTGTTTATGATTTATAATCATCTGCATCTAACTACCAAGCATGTAAATAAACAGAAGTTCAAATACATATAATCAGCATAAAATTAAGTATAATTAGTAATATTCTCAGAAAGACTAATCAACATCATGTTGTAAAATCACAATAAGCTATTTTTCATCATAGAATTTTAAGAACTAAATCAGCAAAATGATTAAATAGTGCTGTCCGTAACATTAAGAGTAAATGCATCATTGGTTCCTTAGATTATTATCTTCACATCTTCTTTTCAAGTTATCATTTATAATCATATGCAGACAAACGTATACATTATAAGTATATTTAAACAAATACATAGAAGATAAAACAATAATTTAACTCATACTCTCAGAAAGACTAATCAACATCATGTTGTAAAATCACAATAAGCTATTTTTCATCATTAAATTTTTAAAAACTAAATTAGCAAAATTATTAAATAGTGGTGTCCATAACATTAAGAGCAAATGCATCATTGGTTCCTTAGATTAATATCTTCACAGAATTTTCTGTTTATCATTTATAATCATTTGCATCCAACTGCCAAGCATGTAAGTAAACCGAAGTTCAAAGACATATATACAATACAAGCATACAGCACAAAATTAAGTACAATTAATTATACTCTCAGAAAGACTAATCAACATCATACTGTAAAATCACAATAAGCTATTTTTCATCATTGAATTTTAAAAACTAAATTAGCAAAATGATGAAATAGTAGTGTCCATAACACTAAGAACAAATGCATCATTGGTTCCTTAGATTATTAACTTCACATTTTCTTTTCAGGTTATCAATAAAATCATCTGCAGCTAAGTATATAAGTATACTAAAAACAAATGTATACAGCATAAAACAATAATTTAATTCATACTCTCAGAAAGACTAATCAACATCATACTGTAAAATCACAATTAGCTATTTCTCCTCATTGAATTTAGGAACTAAATTTATAATAAAACTTTTCAAAAATATTGTCCTGTCCTTAAAATTAAGGGTAGATGCATCATTGGTTCCTTAGATATAATATCTTCACATATTCTGTTCAAGTTATCATCTATAATCATCTGCATCCAACTACCAAGCTTGTAAGCAAGCATAAGTTTATATACATACATACTAACAGACATACAGCACAAAATTAAGTACAATAAGCTATTTATCCTCATTGAATTTAAAAACCTTCAATTAAAATAATACTATTGAAAATTATTGTTCTTAAAATTAAGGGTAAATGCATTAATGGTTCCTTATATGTCTATCTTTACAAATATTTCTCAGTTTATAATTTATGCTACTAAGTATGAATAGAGATTTAAAATTATACATTATACTACAATAGGTATTTTTCTCACAAATCTACTAAAACTTAATGCATTTATATATAATTGAACAGTCCACAAATTTAAGTTATAAATTAATCGTTATAAAAAAATATATATCATGACTATTTAGTATTTTATTACATTTTATTTTTGAGATTAATTACATGAATTACCTATTACAATAAATTAGACCACAGCTTCATTCATTTTAAATATATATAAACGTTCAACAAAATTATCTTTAACACATGATTTTCAGAAAAAAAAAATTTTAATTTCATATAATATAATATAAATCAAAATTAGCATGGCATGTATCATCACTAAATCAATTATATTATGAATTATTATTTATAGTTTGAAGTTCTAACGCAGTTCTATTACAAAGAGGCTAACATTTAAAAAATATATAGAGTACTATTTTATTGCTATTAAAATAAATAATATTTATTTAACCTTAATTCCTAATCTAATATACAAGTATGCTAAAATTTCCATGACTTATTATTTTGATACTAATTATATGAGATTATTTCAAAATAATAACTAATTTACCTATGTCTTAAATAATTATAATCTCAGACAAATATAATTTTAATTTCATACTTATAAATCAAAATCAGCATGGCATATGTCATCACTGATTTAACATGTGTTAAGAACTCAGTTCTAATAACTAAAATAAAATAAAAAGCAAACATAGAAAGGAGAATTAACAAAATTATAATTGTTAATAAATAATTCTACCAACATTATAAAATAAATTATAATCAATGACTTAAATAATATTATTATATATAAATAAGTTATCAATTTTGAATAACTAAAGTAGTGATAAATAAATATAATTTTTCTATAAATATAAAACTATTTAGGTTAACTTGTAAATTAAGTAAACAATCTTATTTTCTATAGTGTATTTTTACACACTTTAGGATGGCAATTAGCGGCAAAAATGGTAAAATAATTCCAAATTATAAAAATACCATAAATAATTAAAAAGTAAATTATTGAAGATACATCATTATTTAATGTTTTAAATAATTTTGACTATTATACATGATAGTCTCAGAAATAAATAATTTTAATCTCATACTTGTATATCAAAATTAGCATGGCATTTATCATCACTGATATATCTTAACTCTAAATAACTAAAATGAAACTATTAAATTACTTTACAGTAAAAATCATTTTCTATTAGCATATAATTTTAAATTGTTAATGTATAAATTTTAACTATAAGCCATATGGTCATCTAATTATTAAAAAAAAATTAATTGCTTACCATGCATGAATTCAAATAATTTGTTAACCACTGTTTTCAAAAATTTCCAATGAGCTCGTAAAAATCTTGGATACTGTCCAACCACATACATAATATTAGAAGCAATAATTGCCTTGTTATCTTTGCCTTTTTTTTGTTCACATAATCCTAATAAATCTTTAATAGCTGTGACTAAAAATCTTTTTTCATCTTCTTCGTGCATCGCTCCAGAAATACTACCAATTGCCCAACATAGCTAAATAAGATGACAAAATAAGTGTAATAGAAGAAAATGAATAAATAATAAATTTAAATATTTACGGTATTTAAATTTTTCCAAGACCACTCATTTCCATTAACTTGATTATGTAACTTTTCAGTCATAATTCGTTCAGTATCTACGCAATCCAAATGAGTAAGATATACAAGTGTTTCTCTCATACTTTTGTATAAACTAATAGCATCTGTATCTTTCATAAACTCCCGAACCACTTCTCCATTTTCATTTTCTACTACTAACACTTCTTCTGGTTTAGCCATACGACTTATCATTATATACCGCATCTATGAACCAATAAAACAAATACATAAATGTTTTAAAATAAACAAATCATTATTTTATACCTCTAAAATAAATTTAACTAAAACATTAATTTAGCTGAAAGTTATCAAAAAAATACTAACTTGAGATATGACTGGTGCATAAAATTGACGTCTAGGTGAAATGGCGTTACCATCTGGCCTGCTAGTTGGGGAAAGTGAGAAAAGACCAACTATTTGTAATTGTCCAAATGGATTTTCTCTGTACAAACTAGCAGCCAAACTATTCCAGTATTCTAAACAAATCTTAAATATTTCGATTTCTTCAACTTCCGAAATCATAACCAAATAATGAAGTGCCTAAAATAAATAATCATATGTGAATAAGTAAAATGATTAATACAACAATTCATTAATTTCACAAATTACTTTTAATAAATCTTCATTAGAACCATTTTTTTCTACTAAAAGAGCATGCTCTTTGAGAAATGTACACAAAAATAATGCTAAATTTTGAATAAAATTTTGTTCTTGATCTTGGCCTGACGCATAAGCTTCTTTAATATTTGTATGTATGGGTAACATCTAAAAATAACAATACATAAGAATAAACTACATAAATAAAAATATAAATATTAGTATACCTGAACAAGTTGTGCCATGGTTTTGGAGAAAAGACCAGCAAATGCAGCATCATAATTCGGTACAGTTACCGCAGCAACCTCGGTCAAACATTGCAATGTGATATTACGAAACATAGGCACATTGAAAAACTAAATAATTATAAAAAGCATTTTAAATAAAAATAAAATTTTTCAAAGAATAGTTAACAGTATTTAATATAAGTTACTTTAAAAATCAATGTATCGATCAAATCTGTTTCAAATATATAACCAAGTGGTATCCAATTAAGAAATCTAAGAAGAGTATCTAATGTTGCATTAACTAAAGCCACATTTTGAGAAGAGCCCTGGAAAAATATGATATTAATAATGTACATTTATTTATTTAAATATCAAATTTAAAAGTTAACTCACTAAAACAAATTGACAAAGATCAAAAATCTGTGCAAATTCTGAACACATAGTATCTTTCAAATGTTTAGCTTTCATCTGAGTCATATTTCCAGCAGAAAAATCAAATACTTCTTCACTAAGCAATTTTAATATAACCATGTTATTTTGACACAAACTCTCATTAGTTCTGCTAGCCCCTACAATTTCACCAACAAATGATTCCCAGTTTTTTGGCCACTCACGTTTCAATACCTGAAATATTTCATTGTTATTAAATTGTTGATACAAAACAAGTTTAAAAATTAACCAACCTGTACAAGGATAATATTTAGTTTGTTTAAATAAGTTTTTTCTCTTTCCATTGTCACAGGATCTGAAGAAGTTTTTATGATAAGTGCAACAATATACTTCTTAATGCCTTCACATTGATTTCTTGGTAATACTTTCCATCTTGTCTTAATTAATTGTTCCAATATTTGTAGAGCAAAGTACTTTGTTTGTTGATTGTTTGAAAATTCGAGTATAGTATCTACTCTTGTCCATGCATCAGGATGCTCCTTCAATGTAGTTAATACTTCTTGGGCAGCTCGTTGCTAAAATAAAGATAATTTATTATAAATAACTTATCAAACATAAAAATCTGTCTTATTTAAAATTTTGAAAAATATTATTTGTATAAACCACAATGCTATATTAATACTTTAGAAGTACAAGGAAAATGTATCAAATCATATTTTTAGTAGTTTATAACACACAGAAACTTACTTGATCACCAGTGCCCGTATACATACATCCCACAATGTTTTCTAAAAGTGTAATATCAAGTTTTTGAGAAAAATCCAAAAGCTTGGACACTTGTTCTGTCATCGTAGCCATATTTTTTTTCTTTTTAAAGACTTAAGTATTCAGCTAAAAAAAAAATTAATAAATAATCAATTAGTTATTAAATAACCAATAATTGCATTTATTATATTATGTGCCTAGAAAAAATTTAAAAGATAAGGTAATTATAGTGAAAAAAGAAATGTTTTAAAAATATATAGGTACATAATAATATAACAGTCAATGATATTTATCATTCATTCAATAAGTTCAAAGCTTATTATCAATAATCTACTTTTTAAATTCTTCTGATTATACCTATGAAAACGTCAATCACTAATACATGTTTATAAATGTCTACAAAAGCAAACAAGAACTAATGAGTGGTTTTTGGGATTCATTTTTAGAAAATGTATAAAATTAACTACAAAATGTTATCAACCAATTTAATCAAAACCTATTAGTTTTAATAATACTACATAATTGTGTTTTGTTATTTATTTTTTGAACGGAATAAATATTATTACTTATTAGTAAACAAATTAATAATACTAACATTTCATTTTTATTACACGGTTTATGTAATAAATCACAAAATGTATTGTTAATTAAAATGAATAAGTTCCTAATATTTATATAGACAAGTAATATTAGGATAATATAACCTAACAAAATAAGGATGATTGTTTTTTTATTGATACCAGATCAGATTTCAATTTTACAAGATTTCCTTGCATTAAATTTTATAAGAAAAGAATCAATAAAAAATACATATTACTTATAATTTATTTATTTCTAAAAAATATAGGTTTTTTTTGGTACATATTTTTTATCATAAGAATTGGTGAAATTAAAATTCACAGTATAAACATGTCCCATCTCAAACACAATGGTTTTAATTTTAATTTTATACTTAATACTTATACTTTATACTAAACTGTAAGTAAGCAATTAAGAAGCAATAAAAATTAAATTAAAAATGTCATTGAAAAAAGAATCATTTAGTATAATTGTAAAAATAAATTTCAATTTCTAGTTATTAGGGGTAAATTAAAACTTTATACTAGTTACCAGTTACCTACTAAATCATAAAAAATTTAATATATAAATTAAACATGCATGATTTAATAAAATAAACTTACTCAAAAACAGACAGACGACAAGTATACGCAACAGTAACCCTGGACTAAGACCTAGTCACTGTACCATTCACTCAGAAGACATTCACACACACAAACAAAACAAATTTTGTTTTATAAACCTGAAACAAAAACACAAAAAAATGTTTAAATTTACAGTAATAGTATAATGAAAATCAGATAAACTACTAATTTAAATCAAGTAATACACATAGTGATTTAAGTAACACTAAATATTTCGGAAAACAATAGTTTTTGGACAAAAAATTATATCCTTCACTATTTTATACATTTTCAAATGACAGCAAACATTTTTTATTATAAACTCAGAAGTAGAATATTATTCAGAGTACCTATTTTGATTCATCAAAATTAAATTTCAAACATGTAGTTTATTAGTTATAAATATTTAAACTTTAAACGAGTGAAGTAGTAAATTATTATTTTACAGGTACTATTAGTATAATAACACTCAAATCGTTTTATCTTTAAATACTTATAACTCATAAACTACTCATTCATAGTTTGATCTTTATAAACCAATGTATTTTTTTAAATATTTTGCATTGAAATAAGTATTTAAAAATGCATGTTATCATCAAAAAATACAATATGTTGTATTGTGATATAACAAATTCAGTAAATAGTTGTTTTGCATACTTAAAAAACAAAATAAAGTAGTACAGTGACAAAACATTCATTATCCCTGTGGAATTGAAAGTATTATATCTTAGACCATTAATACAATTTAAAAAAAATATAGACCTAATTTAAAATATAACGCATTTACCAATTTTGCACAACTTTTCAAACAAACTGTCACATTCTGTTACATATTATGGAACAATTTGTCAGAATCATAAAAAAATATAATTCAAATCTAAACTTAAGATAATATTTAATATAAAGAACACAGATTATTCAAAAAACAATTACTCGTGAAATATGCAATCACGACACACCAACATGCCAATGCTAACGATTAATAACAGAACCTGACAGACGACAGTTAAGCTACAGCATCGATAGGTATAACATCAATGCACTGCGAAGCAAGAAGCGTAGAAAACCGCGAGGTTTCCACAAACGGATTTTTGTTGTTTAGTGTTTACGTTCAAAAGAGGAAAACGCTTTCAGTTAGTTTTATCAGCTTCCCGCGTACAATAACCAAACCACACATTACGTGAAAAACAAACAATAGACGGACCAGTTCTCCGCAGCGCATTAGATTTCGGCAGTACGTTGGACGCAAGCAAACATCAAAACATGAAATTACATATAAATCTACGACTAGCACTAACATTAAATAGTAAAAATAATGCACTTACTACATGTATTGGCTCCTTACTGAAAAACTAAAAAAAATAATGTACGCAGATGATTCATGTATGATTACGGTTAAGGAATATTTTTATTAAGATGGCGTCGCCGAAACCAAAACACATATGTTCACTGGAAAAAGGTATACACCGCTACCATGGTCGAACCGGATCGCAAACACCGTGGAAAAATGGTATTGGGTTTCAGTGATAACGATTGTTTTGTTGTATGAGTAAATTACTCGGATAAAATATAAATATTATTAATTTTATTTGTTTCATTACGTATATGGTATGATATGTCGTACACTATATTTTATTATAATATTATGGTTGGTAGGTTGGTTGTACATTTTATCTGTTGATGTTGAATTTATGGTTTATGATAAAAAATAATGAAAGTTACAAAATATGTGAAACACAAAACAATATACGATATTATTAACACTAGTGATTAGTGAACTATATAAATATATTATAATAGTTATTGTTTAGTCACTATACAGTGAATTAAAATAAATGTTTTTCATATATTTTTTTTTTTTTTTGGTAAGTGTGAAGTTTGAATTTTTGATAAAATCGCGGAAATTTGAAAATTATTATTTTTTGATTAAATATACAAAACATTTTTTTGTATGAATAGCTACAGTTTGATAATTTAATTTGAGGTTCCACATAAACTCTCAAAAAAAATAATTCTCTAAAATTTTAATGCAAAAATCTATATTCAACTAAGGATATAAGATGACTTAATAGCCATAATAAAATATCACTATAATATGATGTAATATGAAATAACTTTATATTTTAATGGGTCACAAGATATCATATTCACATTCACATAGTGCATAAGTAGTAGATACCTAGTTGTATGATAATAGAACAAAACAGCATAATACACAGAACAATGTATTGTATTATATTAGGTAATATAATATAGTATTATTTTAACTTATAAGCGTATACTTGTTATCAGCTAATAACTGCAAATACCTATCTATTATTATGACACAAACAGTGCATTAACGCTATTAGCAATAAATACCTGCAGATCATTTTTGCAAATATTATCGACTAAACAATAATATTGTTTTACCTATTGCCTATTGCTCTATTAAGACGTATTAATAGATCAGATTTTTTTTTATACAGTAGGTACCTATTATACATAAATGCATATCGCCTCAATTAGATTGTTTTTAGGTGGGCATTTTTATTTTTAACTTATTGCTATTTTTAATTTTTATCTTTTTTATATTTTCGTTTCAATTTCTTACCTACTTATAATTTATTTTATTGTAAATAAACAACATTAACGTAGTAACGTTGTAAAAACTCAGAATATTAGACATCAACGTTATTATTGCATCAATACAATATTATTGTGCGAGTTATTTTCATTTCAAAATTGTTTATATAATTATATTACATTACATTTTACCATTGATTATGCCTACAAAATATGATTATTGAACAAAAAATAATCTAGATATCGTTTATTACTATGTCAAAAAAAAAAAAACCATTACGTACGAAATATTCGTGCTAACGGGCTATGCGAAAATAATACCTATTCGTATTAACTATAGAAATTTTCATTTTCACCATACTTTGTCCAGCAAAATAAAATATCTTGTTGGATTATTAATAATTGCAAATTATTAGTTTTTTCAAATAAATTAAATATGTACATATTACTTTAATAATTTACTATTTAAAAAAATATATGTAATTATAATTTTATTGTACATATTATATTTAATGTATTTAAAATAATTTATCTTGCCCAATTAGAATTTGAAAGTATATGGATTTGTTTTAATAATTTAAAGGAACTCTCTTACCTATTATGTTTTTGTTAATTAAACTTTTTTCATTTATCTAAAAAATTAAAAAATACTTTTATCATTTGTGTATTAAATATACTTATTACTTAAACAGGTATACTTTTGTGTTCAATATAAAATATTATTTTTTTTATCTATTTAGTAGTTTTATCCATATTTTCAGTAATAGTATTGATCCTGATTCAACTTCTCAAATATTAAATGAAAATCAAATTTTTGAGTTACTTAATGAAGATATTGAAAACATTGATGTACAGTTTGAGCAGTCTGAACGAATAATAAATTATGTTGAATTACAAGAGATCGGTGATACTTCAATTTTTACTAGTAAATAGATAACATATAGTTTTAATAATAAATTTTAATGTTACAAATGTAATTTGATAGAATTAAACACCAATACAAACTTATATTTCTTTTAAAATTGTTATTTTAGATATCCGCTGTGTTGCACACACACTCCAATTGGCTGTATTGGATAGTTTAAAAGATAATACAATTCAGAAATTGTTAAATAAAGTTAGAGCTTTGGTTCGGAAGTTACGCAATCAAAATTACGTGTATTTAATCAAAAAGGAAAAATTAAAAACACCTATATTAGACTGTTTGACGCGTTGGAGTTCTACTTATGATATGCTGGAAAGGTTGCAATATTTGAAAGATTTTATTCAAAATATGTCAGTTAATGACAAAACGTTAAAAAAAAAGTCGCCCTAAGTTACCATCTTCGATCTAAGATCATCTAAGATCTACATCTTCTGATTTTGGCAGTTTATCAAATTCTCAAACTGAAACTATCAGAACAAAAATTGAGACACTTTTAAAATCATTTAGTATTGAAGAAAAAAGATTATGCCATAAAATAAATATTCTTCAATTTTGGAAATCTAAAAAAATTAGTATATCCAGAACTTTTTGAGCTATCTAATATAGTATTCAGTGTTCCAGCTACTCAAGTTAGTGTAGAAAGACTATTTTCAGGTTTGAAATTTGTGTTATCGCCGTATAGGTGTAACATTTCTGCTACCTAACCTAACCTAACCAATTCGGCTCAACTTATTAAAATATCTTTTTCAAACGGTAACCATTGCATTCGACCGAAATTGAACCAATTCAGTTACTCTCCTTAGAATTATAATCATATTTTGGCATTTCATTTTACAATGACGCCTTTGATATCTCCAACTCCCAACAAAACTGTTATACCAAAAGAAAGTTACATTACTTACGAGTATTGTATACTCATCCACAAAAAACACACGTCATCAAAGTAAAATAAATACAATCATTGCTGCGCTTAGAATTTAAAATTATTTCAACTTGTAAATATTATCGGATAAAAAATCAAAACCAAATTGATGATCGTTACTGTAATAATTATAAAATCATTAAATACTGGTACTAAGGAAAAACAAAATTATAATGATTACTGATTACTTGACGCAATATAAAATAAGGTATTATAACATCTGGCATTCATTGGTAGGACCCTAAAGCCGATAAGACTCAGATCAAGGCAGTTAACAGTTTCATATATAAAATAAATTATCATTTCTAATTACTTATTTATTTTATTAAAAAATATGAGACCTATAGATTAAAAATTGTAATTAAAAATAAGCAAAGTAATACTATTCTTGATGTTATGTATAATTGAGTACTGGATGAAGGTGTTGATTTTGTTGCTGTGTCATCTACTGGAATACTTGATGATGTCGAAATTAGGTTGTCAGTGAGTACAATTGTGGCACCGGGACTTAAATTCAACCATTCTGTAGTTGATATCGAGTTTCTAAAATGGTATCAAAAAAAAAAAATACATGTATATATTATATTATTATATTATACATAATTGTATGTTATATTAAATAATTAATTATTTAACGTATCAACCACCTAGATTTTATAATTAAAAATTTAAATATATTATAATATTATATAGTATATACTGTGCCTACATGTATAGATCAAATATATATTTTTAAATATTTTATATGTAATGAACGTAAACTTTAATAAAGTGATATTGCGCAGTAGACCAAAAGTCTAGCAAAAGCGAAAAAAAAATACCAAATATTTTGAGATATTTATAACTTATACGTAGATCAGGTATATTATGCCTTATTCTAAATGTTATTATTATTAATAGTTTCAACTTTAATAATTCAATTTTTATATTTTTATTCTAACAATAAATTAAATAATAATTTTCAATCTTAAGCTAATAAAATTACTATAATATAAGACGTAATATTATATAAATGACAAAACATACAAATAAATATAAAAAAAATTGTGTAAATTCGTTTTTATTTTGATCTAACCAGTTTTTTGATGTTAAATGTAAATTACCTATACAACAGTAATTTTCAAAAAGGAATGTAAATGTGACAAGTATATCTATAACGAGACTTTTCTGAACACCACGTAAATCATGCGGGAAAATATTTGTTCACAAAAATAAATGCCAAGTAGAACCAAAATACCAAATTATGTAAAAGTACGGTTCCAGCAGCATGTATAAAAATATAAAATTTTAAAATGATAGTGTACACCTGATGTATAGAAGATTCTCTACTTATTTTTATAAAATTATTAAATACTAACCCAGAATTGAAATTCGAGTTTTCGGATCCAATAACTATAGTTAAAATATCATGCAAATTTGATACTTGGTCTGATAAACGAACACGCTGTGTATAGTTTGTATCCATATTGATCATTAATGTGTAGTTCTCATGTCCATGCAAAAATCTGTAATATTTTTTATGAACGTAATCAATACATTTCATACAACTTACACATTATTTGTGTTATTTAATATTTATGGATAAATCTATATTTATTTACATGAATAAAAAAATAACATCCCGTCAACTATCATTATTAAAAAGAAAACAAAGAAGCAAAGTGTCATTGAAAAAGCTCTATTTACATCCTGAGAAAAATCAATAATGTAGCGTTCTACTATACAACTGAATTGACAATTTGCATATTACAATGATTTAAAATAGCAAAGCGCATAGGAACATTTAAAAAAAAAAATGTTGTTTTATTAAAAAAATAATAATAAAGTAATTAATTTTTAATATAACGGTAGTATTAATTGTACCTACCTTCTAACAATCAAATATTATATTATAGGTAATTTAATATTACATTTGTTCAATAAAACACGTATCTAAAAGTTTATTTTCGAATAATTGGTGTAGTACTTACCTGGTTAAAACAAACACTGTATTATTGTTAAGAATATCAATCGCCAACCCTCCTTTTTAAACGTTTCAGTCTGACGTAATTTCGATATGGATTTGAAAAAGTTTAAATAACTTTTAGGATTTTTATTTTCCGTCTGCACGTTTCTCGTGACATAATCTGGGTGTATCGCAACCCATGGTTCATGTGTGCTATTAGTGAACCCTAAACAATAATAGGTAATTATTATGTACTGTTTAATTTTCAACGAATGTCGCGCGCAAAATATTAGGCACAGTAAATGCGGGCCAAACGCATAAAATAATATTGAGAGCCTCTACTGTCTAGACTTTAAATAGGTAGTAGATACGAATATATACTTCACACAATCGTCAATCATATACACAACGCCGACCGGGTCGTCTCTGTGTGTATGTCGTATACTTGTGTGCGCTAATAAAATATAAATTGTAAAATAACGGAAACAAAAGTGATGAATTTGCCTATGAGTATAATAAATAATTAGAAAAATAGTATAAAAATCACCTGATAAATTAACATACAAATAAATGAACACACACACATAAATATATTAAAAATGTATGGCCCTTCTGATTTTACACAATATAATGTAATTAGAATTAATCAACACTTTGAACAACAGTGTTGTAATAATAAAAAAAATCAGAAAGCTCACTCACATGCAGAGTAAACCTTGTCTTTGTTCAAACGTATACCTAATATAGAAATTTTGAGTTTAGCAGAACCAATTTTGTGTTATTAGGTTATATTTTTAGTATGAGCTCATCTATATATGGCAATATCATACAAATTAAATATAAAAAAATATTATTAATATTCGTACATCATTTAAATTTTTTGAAATAAAGTTGCAAGTTCATACGCAAAATATACGTAAAAACACTCGATAATAAATAAATAAGTTGGTACTGTAAGTATATAATAATATAGTATACACACTGGCTAGTGGCCACATTTTAAACTGTATAATATGTACCTACCTGCATTTTTCGTATCATCCCACTGCATAGGACTTCTTGCATAATTGATTTTATCTGATGTATCTTCCATACCAATTTCTCCTCCATAATAAACTATAGATACGCCGGGTAGAAATAAGGATAAAGCGTTCATGCCATCAATTAATTCTGTACCGTAAAAAGTAGGGAATCTTGTATGGTCATGGTTTTGTAGCTAAATAATAAAAGTTTATGATCAAATCATTGAAAATTACTTTTACAAGATAATTCTTTTAGGAAATATATGTTTCACAAATTTAAAATACTTTTATAATGTTCTATGGAATAAGTTTTTATGGTTAGGAACATTCCAGTTTTGTGGCTATATAATAGTTTAAAAACACTATGAGGAATAATCAAATTCGATATCGCCTATCATATCACGGAGTGGAGCCATGTTAGCACAAATTCTAAGCTATTAACTATTAATACAATAACTAACATTAATTCATTTTTCGTACATAGACTTTTATACTTTGAAATAAAAAAAAGAATTTTAATTTAAATTTAAAAATTAAAATCAATAGTAAAAAAATAGTATATAACCGCATTAACCATGTATAATTATAACGTAACAATATAATATTACCTATTGCCCTCCAAAAAAAAATTCCTAAATACATTTATCATTATACACTAAATTCTAATACACCTGGTAGGTAATTATAGTTTAAAATTAATATGAGTAATATTATATTATATTAAATAAAAATAATTTTATCATAATTAGCTTATCTATTTATACCACTGAATTAAATGTTGCTCCAACTGGCATTTTAGTTATCCAATTTTCAATTTCTCTCTCATAATCGTTCGGAGTATGATGATATTCTTCTAATAAATTAAAGTTTGTTGGTATTTCAGCTCCACTAGTGTAATATTTAAATAAAATACTGGTATTACTGTATGATTCAGTCATTATTATCCTGAAAAAAAAAACTTCATTAAAACAAATTATAATATTATAATAATATTTTTAAGAAGATGCTAAATCCACATACGTCAACTCTATCTTACGAATGCATAATATAGAAATTTTAAAGGTTTGAATATTCTATTTAAATTAATTTAATTCTGTTAGATTAATATTAAACTGAATTGATCTATCATCGAATTCAAACGCAAAAATATTATCTAATTAATTCCGTAGGTTTTTTTTACTTTAATTGTAAAGCGAATAATATACATATTATAAAACATAGATACAAACAATTTACAATTTAAAAGTGATCATAATAATAATTTTAAAATTAAATAAATAATTTATTCTAAAGTTTAACACGACAGAGTGTGGGTGGTACAATTTGCATTGTTACGTGTTCGTAAGGCGTAGACAACGCAAGCCGGTTGTTTATCTTTGGATGTAAATACTTAATTTGTAGCTAATTCATAAAAAAAAAAAAATTAGGTAGTTCATAAATTGTAAATAGGTAGTACTGAAAATATTTTTCTTGCGTTTACTTAATAATAATAACCAATAAAGTTAATTGTGTTGTTTTAATTCTATGAAGGCTATCTTTTAATCCACACATCCAGTAAACGATACCCACCCCATGTATAGCAACTTTGCTACCTAAGTTGATGCAATTTTATACGAACAATCAACATATTTCTTCAAAACAGTATCGAGAAAAATATTGTTCACGGGTTATGTTGCAATCGAGTATTTAGAGATGTGAAAATGAATATATTGGAAAAACTAATTTAGTATAAAAACTCTAAAATTATACCTAACAAATTAATAATTTTTTAACCTTGTATGATGGTCGCTTTGTTTAAAGTCATCAAGTAATAAACGCCATTCTTTGATCAAGTCATATACTTCGTCTTGGTCTATGGTATAAATATGATCTAAATTGAAGTAATTAAGAGCCATATTTTCATCTACTACTGGTTCGTCCTCCAAACTTTCGCTTTCGTATACATGTTTTAAAGCATCTACACGAATACCATCAATTCCCAATTTGATCCAATAATTCAAAACATTCTTCATTTCTTTATGAACATTTTTGTTTCGAAAATTTAAATCTGGTAAATTTTTAACGAACTGAGCGAAATAAAACTGTTTGCGAGTATTATGCCAAGTCCAAGCACTGCCACCAAAAATCATTTGCTAAAATCGTAATTTAACATAAATTAATAACATAAAGACACATGTATTACATATTACAAATTACAATGAATACTCCTGTTTTTTTTTATTATTCATTTGATTTTCAAACGCTAACGAAATTTATTGTCAAACAAAAATAATAACCAGTTAAAGTAATTTTTTTGAAATTCAAAAATGTTAGTCACATAGTGATTTTTAGAATTTTCTTTTATTATGGACATAATACGTAGGTACGTAAGAATATAATTTGTTCTACATATTATTATAAAGACTCATATTATACATACTGTCATAATATAATAATGTATACTATAAATTATATAAGTATAAATAATATGATTTGATATGATACTAAAACAGTTTTTATAAATAAATTTTAAGCATTACCCAGTTATTCGGCACAATGGGAGTAGCATTATTTTTTATCACATCCTCTTGATTTTTCGCATCTTTCCAAATATAATAGTCTGCGTAATCAGTTTCATTTTTAGCAGACTTTTCAAACCAAATATGTTTATCACTTGTATGATTAGGAACAAAGTCCATGATAACTTTTAAATCTATAACATATAGGTATTATTTTTAAATGCTTTTAAAGGTTAGATTTTAATTTAATAATATACTATACAATATAAAGTATATATAACATAGATGTATACGTAAAACATACTTTTCGAATGTGCGGTATTTAAAAGATCTTTGAAGTCATCTAATGTACCAAAAACATGTTGTACATCTAGATAATTGGTTATGTCGTAGCCACCAGATTCTAAAGGTGATTCGAAAAATGGCGTTATCCAAATTGCTGTCACTCCTAGATCTACTATGTAATCTAATTTTTCGGTTATACCTGATAGCAACAAAACCATAGTAGCTTTCAATAAATGTCAAATAAATAATTATAAAAAATAATGATTCGAGTATACCTTTAAAATCACCTGATCCGTCACCATTTGAATCTTTGAATGACAATGGAAATATTTCGTAAACTATTGAATTTTGCCACCAATCTAAAACTGTAGTTGGTGGAACAAGAACCTTACAGTATGTTAATTGTATACAAGTTATTAAAATACAAGCCCAATACATTGTTGTTATACTGGTTGTGGCCAACTAAAAATTAATAAAATAAAACTCAAAATGTCAACATTAACACTGGATACCTACTCGTGTTTATATACAGTACCTAGTTAAGGTATAAAATAAATGTTTAAATATTTATATATTCATCGTTATTTATGCTTTTTAATAGTTATATTAATTTAAATATTTTAAAGAATTCCTTTAAGATTTATGATTTACGAGTGCAATTAATTATGATAATTAACTGTTAAATTAGTCATAATTACTTAAATTACTATTGTAAATTTGTAAAAGTGTATTAAACGCTCATAATGATTAACTATTATTTAAATACTTATAATCAAACGAACAATACGTTTATAATTTATATATCCAAGTGCATATAATATATTTATAACAAATAATGTATATATTGTTTTAAATTTATTATAGTGGCTTAAAAGATAGTTGATAATAAAATATTTTTTTAAATTTTTATTATATTGCACCTATTTTCTTATAATCCGTTTATAGAGTGTATATTATTCTGATATTTAAGTTAAGATAATGTGTTAAAATATAAAAACAGATAAATAATAACAATCGATTAGGATAGCAATACTAGGATAGCAGTGTTTAGAATAACGTGATTAACGCATGTAATTTTTCAAACTTCACGTGCATGAACGTTAGAAAACTTCCTAAATTGAATAGAATGAATAAAATATTTTAAAATAAAAAAATTGTTTTATACTATCAACTATTTTAAATCATAACGTGGATTCTAATAAATTAAATACAAATTGTAATTTTGAACTATATACGTGATAAAGTATCAACAGTTCAATTAGAATTGTTTATATACTTGTTTGTTATTGCCACCAGGTGATCATCTTATTACTAGGTTAATCTAAAAAATAAAACTATTTCAATATTCATAATCGATATCGACGACATGTCAGCATTTATAATTTATACACGTCTTGTATGGAGGTTAGTCTAGCATATCATTTATTTAACCTTCCAGCGGGTGGATGGAATTATTGTTAAAAAAAAACACTATTATTATTTTTTTACTTATATTTAATTATTATTATCTTCATATCGATGGTCATGCATATTCCTTGAAAATGTTATTATCTATGTTTTAGACATTTTAGACTATTTTTGAAGTGTTTTATGAACTTATGAAATAATTCTGTAAACGTATTGATTTTATTTTATTATTCATACTACCTGTAATCTGTATTAATATGTATTTCAATTATTAATTCTGATATAATATAAAACAATAAATTTAATACTATTTAATACTATTTATTACAAGTACGATAATCACAACATAATGCGACCGTTGTAAAATTTACAACGCACGCGGCACGGACTATGTTTTAATAGATAATAGTGCGCCCACTAGAAAATTAAGAAAAAATGATAAATATTAATATTATTTTATTTTAAATTATGTTTTATTATGTTAATTGTGTTAGGGTGTTTCAGTCTTGTCACTACATTGTTTGTAACTCTAATTTTAAGTTCATATTTACTTTACAAAAAGTTAAAATTTATTTTAAAACATAATTAAAAATTAATGTTAATAAACTATTTTTCGAAATATTTAATAGAAGCATTTAGTTTTTACAACAAAAAACATTTTTAGAACAAATAACTTATGGATCTTTAAAAAAACAGGAAATTTTTTACATGTTACTATGAAATATTATTTGTTAACTATGCTATTATTAATTGTAAATAATTAATTATAATTACTATTTACCATTATTTGAAAGTTTTTAACGCTATATAAAAAAATATCATAGTACAATTGGTGGTAGCGAGACGATATCAAACAAGTACTAAATATTTTCAATAATAAAGTTTTAGAATCGAACAAAACATTTGAAGTTCAGTTTAATTCAATACTCGAACCATCCATTAAAATTTAATACGTTTTTTTAAAAAAAAATGTACTTTCACCAAAATATTTAATACACAAGTGCATACTCTATCTATATTTTAAGTTTCATAAATATTAACTAGAAATTTTTTCATAATAATTATGTGCGTTTAATGTTTGTATATTTAGGATTTTCAAAAATGCCTGTTGATAAGTTTTAAAATATCAAGTTTTCATTCCATTATTTTTGGAGTTATGACTAAATAACTGAAATAAATTTCATAATTCGACAAATTTACTGTTTTTATTCGAGCTTAATTGTTTAATACTATTACGCTCTTAAAAAAAAAAAAAAATCAAAATCAAAATAATTCATAATTTAGAAAATCATCACAGAAATAAATCGCAACGCTTCAATACAAAGCTTTTACCAAAACCCATCTTGAAGTACAATTAAACTAATTTTTGGTAGAACGACAATAAGACATGCTATATATGGTCAATTTTAGTAGCTATCGCAAGTAAACTTAAAGTAATTCCTACATCATAAGAGTAACTAGATAATGTCTATTCTCTTCAAAATACATTTTTCCAAGACGTCAATAATACAATACTTCCAGTAAGCAATTTAGCTCTTGATCTTGAACTTCTTCTATTCGCGTGCTAAACTTTTGTATTATGATAGTGCAAATAAAATATGTAGGTACACCTATATGAATTATTTTTTTAATCTTATTTCGTGTATTCTCCACAAGGTTAACAAGTATATACAATGACGATGAGGACTTAACATAAGACACTAATCCTGTTTCTGGATATATTATTTCCATGGTATATTTTTTATTCCTTAGTCATTTATAATTTTGACATTTTATACATTTTTATGTTTAATAATATTATTATATTATGCATCATTGTATGTCAGTACCTAAATTCATCTACAAGTGAGCAGAAGACTCATGTATTAATGGCTCACCGTTTATAATAGAATAATTATTTATACAATTGTTGTCAACTGCGATAATGTAAGAGTATAAATGGGGTAATCGCATATCGTATTCGAGCAAACGCTCTTCGTAGGCGTTTTGTGTAGGCAAATTAAATATACTTTCAGCTGGTGAACCAATGTTGGTGTTGCCAAACCAACACGACTAAAAGGCGTAGAACACGGGTTGTTCTACGAGAAAAAAAACTCGCTCAGGATAAATTTTCGGACAAGACAACTTTTGAATACATGAATTGAAACAAAATAATGTTCGTATAATAAAGGGTTCGTATAATGGAGATTCGGAAAATCGAGGTCCCACTGTACTTTAAAGTTTTATAACGCTATATAAAAAATATTCAATAATACAATATTGGTGGTGGCAAGGCGTGGTAAGTCCAGTTTAATTCAATATTTGAACCAAATGCTTGTTGATAAGTTTCAAAACATCAAGTTTCTATACCATTATTTTCGAAATTATAACCTTGTCTTAATTTTTTAATCCTCGGTAATTTAAACAAAACTGTGTGTATTTTTTAGTTTTTTTTGTATTTTATCAACATTTTACCTTTAAATGCTTATAAAAAGTATTGTGACTATATAGACTTTTAATGTTTTTAAGAGGACGTTACATCCGTATGTGTTGTATCCATCTTAAACACGTACGAAATAATAAATTTTCGTTCACCAGTTTCAATAGTGTGCTTTTATATTTGATATTGAACTGAATAGACCTATTATCAAACTTTTAAGCAAGAATATTATCTGTGTTCTCTCGTTGGTTTTGTACAATATTTTATTTTTTAAGTTAATTATGAGTAGAGTTAGGATGTTGATAACCTAAAAAACACACAAAAATGCCCTAAAAAAAATGCATAAATGCCCTAAAAACTTCAAAAAATGTATACTTAAAAATTATCTAATAAGTCTAATAAAATAAGTAAAAAAAATGTATTTATAAATAATAATTTTTATTATTGATATGGGTGTAATTATAGTAATTTAAAATAATATGAATTATAATATTAATAAAATAATATAAATAAACAATAAACAATAGTATGTACATTTAGATTTTAAGCATAAAATTATTAAAATAAATTAAAAAGTAAAATAATATAATATAATAAAATAAATACAAAAAATTGTATTAAAAATATTCTCAATATTCGATAAGCGTAACGTTCGATAAGCATCTATGATCGGCGTGTGTCTTATTTTATCAATGTATAACACCAAAAACCCCACAATAATAAAATTAAAATTATTTTTTTTGATGTTATACAAATTTTCTTTAAAATTTAAAATTTGAGAAAAATCACTCACCATTGTACAAAAACTACAAATAAGACCAAAATTATGAAAAAATGACTTAAAAATGTTGAAAAATGACGTTAAAAAACACCAAAAATGCATTTATAGCTGAAAATGCCCAAATATGCAAAATAATGCAAAATAAAATTAGAATATTCTGAATTAGGGGAACATGAAACAAATTTTTAGCTAAGATAGCATTGTATAGAATTAAAGGAAAAAAAATGCAAAAGTCATCAACATCCTAACTCTAATTATGAGCATTTTCAAATATTAATATTTTTTATACTCATTTCAAGTTCACTATTGAAACCGGTGAACGAAAATTTACTATATCATAGGTGTATAAGACGGAGAAAATACATGCAGATTAAACGTCATCTTAATTAAGAAATTAATAACGTATGAAGAGTTTTCTATTAAATGTTCAAATATTTCCACCTAGTAAATAATTTTTAATTGACATTTATAAAAAAAAACTAAAAAAATTTAAAATTTCATATGCCTTTAAATAGCTCAACAATAACGGAAATAAAATTAAAACCGATAATATAAACATTTGGTAAAAATGTCAAGCATTTACGGTAATCGTTTTCAAATGGCATACATCAGAAAAACAAAAATGATTTCGTCGAAAATTAGACTTATATAAAAATGATTTTCCAAATTTTTTAATTTTTAAAAATAAGTTTGGGAAATTTTTAAGTTTAATATTGTCAAAGTACAAATACCAAATCCAAAACCACCGCATACTCATTTACAAAAAGCACACATCAAAGTAAAATAAATACAATCATTGCTGCGCTTAGAATTTAAAATTATTTCAACTTGCAAATATTATCGGATAAAAAATCAAAACCAAATTGATGATCGTTACTGTAATAATTATAAAATCATTAAATACTGATGCTAAGGAAAAACAAAATTATAAAGAATTACTGATTACTTGACGCAATATAAAATAAGGTATTAAACATCTGGCATTCATTGGTAGGACCCTAAAACCGATAAGACTCAGATCAGGGCAGTTAACAGTTTCATATATAAAATAAATTATCATTTCTAATTACTTATTTATTTTATTAAAAAATATGAGACCTATAGATTAAAAATTGTAATTAAAAATAAGCAAAGTAATACTATTCTTGATGTTATGTATAATTGAGTACTGGATGAAGGTGTTGATTTTGTTGCAGTGTCATCTACTGGAATACTTGATGATGTCGAAATTAGGTTGTCAGTGAGAACAATTGTGGCACCGGGACTTAGAGTCAACCATTCTGTAGTTGATATCGAGTTTCTAAAATGATATCAAAAAAAATATATGTATATATTATATTATTATATTATACATAATTGTATGTTATATTAAATAATTAATTATTTAACGTATCAACCACCTAGATTTTATAATTATATACTTACTGTGCCTACATGTATAAATCAAATGTATTTTTAAATATTTGATGTAGTGAATATGTAAAAAATTAACCAAATATTTTAAGATATTATTAACTTACATAAAGATCAGGTATATGCCTTCTTAATTTTATTATTATTAATCATTACTCGAATTAGAAAAATAAAAAAAGGGGACTCCAGATGTGAAAAAATATTATTACATTCAATGATTGAAATCAACATAACAACTATATAAACTATACACTACAACAATAAATAATAATTATTAAATACAAACAAATCTTTTATTTTATTTTGAAATACCAAAACTAATTACTTAAATTTCTAATATATTTCATATATCTTCGTTATTTTGTCGCTAAGGGCAGCTAGATATTATAAGATATTATGTACCTACTTATATAGATTAAAGACAGAGGCGGATAGGCCTATCGGAAAATCAGGGTTTTCCCTGTGAGGCTGTGAAACCCTGTCCGTACCAAATTATGGGGCGTCCAATAAAAACACGGTATTTTATGTTTTAAATGTTATTAACTTACTAATAATAAAATTATAACATCAAACCATATACAATGTGGAAACAGTTTATTCTATTGATATTTGGTTTATAATTAATGATGAAATAAATACTTAAGCGTTTATGATTTAACGTTAACAATATATGACGTTATAGTACATTTCTAGAGTATGTATATTATGGATATCTAATAAATTATAATATTCTCTATATAATCATTATTATAATGATATAGGTAGTAATATTGTCTATTTTTAGAATATGATCGTAGTACGCAGTAGGCACTGTAACTGATAAGCAAATGGGAATACTGTCAGTTACAAAAACTTAAGTATGTAAAAAATTATTTAAGAAATTCAATATCACAAGATCATTTAGAAAGCTTAACTATGTTAATAGGTATTGAAAAAGAAATAAGGTGGCTATACACAAAGTGATGTATAAGTGAATATATCAATTACTTTATAATATCCAGTTGTTTCATTTAAATGGGTAATACATTTTGGTTAAATAATTTAAGTTAATTTTTTATTTTATATTATAAAACATATTTTAAGGAGTTTATTGTAAAGTATAGGTATAATACGCTCAACATGTGACTCTAGCAGCATGTATAAAACTATAAAATTTGAAAAGATAGTACACACCGATGGGTACAAGAAAGATTCTCTATTTAATTTTATAAAATAATTAGGTACTAACCCAGGATTGAAATTTGAGTTTTCGGATCCAACAACAATAGTTAAAATATCATGCAAATTTGATATTTGATCTGACAAACGAACACGCTGTGTATAGTTTGTATCCATATTGATTATTAACGTGTAGTTCTCATGTTCTGGCAAAAATCTGTAATATTTTTAATATATTTTATACAACTTACACTTCATTTGTAGTATTTATGGATAAATCTATATTTATTTACCTATATATAAATAAAAAATAATAACATCCCGTCAACTATCATTAGATATTAAAAAGAAAAAAAAGAAGCAAAGTGTCATTGAAAAGCTTTATTATCTCCCGAGAAAAACCTATAAAAGACCCTTCAGCATGTTACTAGCACTTATATTATAGAATTTGTATAGAATGTTTTGAACACATAAAAAAAGGGTTCTACTATACAACTGAATTGGCACTTTGCATATTACAATGATTTAAAATAGTAAAGAGCATACATTTTTTTTAAATGTTGTTTTATTTAAAAAAAAAAAATCAGTAAATAATTGATAAGAATAATATTGATTGTACCTACTAAGAATCTATATTATAATTTAAAATTACATTTGTACGATAAAACACGCATCTAAAAGTTTATTTTCGAATAATTGGTGTAGTACTTACCTGGTTAAAACAAACACTGTATTATTGTTAAAAATATCAATCGCCAACCCTCCTCTTTTAAACGTTTCAGTCTGACGTAATTTTGATACGGATTTGAAAAAGTTTAAATAACTTTTAGGATTGTTATTTTCCGTCTGCACGTTTCTCGTGACATAATCTGGATGTATCGCAACCCACGGTTCATGTGTGCTATTAGTGAACCCTAAACAATATAGCGCACTATTTAATTTTCAACGCATGTCACTCGCAAAATATTAAGTACAGTAAATGCGAGCCGAGAGCATAAAATAATATTGCGATCGTCTGAATACCGAAATTCTTCACACAGTCGTCAATCATGCACCAACAAACAACGCCGACCGGGTTGTCTGTGCGTGTACGTCGTGTACTTTTATAATATGTGCTTATAAAATATAAGTTATAAAATAACGGAAATAGAAGTAATGAATTTATATGTATGAGTAAAAACATCAGAAAAGTAGAATATAAATTACAAGCCAAATATACAAATGAATGAACACGCACACACACACACACACATTTATACTAAACACTTATGGCCCTACTAATTTTACACAATATAATATAAGAATTAATCAAAACTTTGGCTTAACAGCAGTGTTATAACCAATTTTGTGTTGCCAGGTTTCAGAACGAGTTCATCTATATGGCTATATTATACAAATTTAATATAAAAAATCAGTATCAATCTTTTTACGCCATTTAAATTTATTTAATTAAATAGTTATAAGTTCATACGTAAAATATTATAGGTAATTCAAAAATGCTAGTAACTCACTTAAAAAATAGAATATCCTAAACATATGAAATTTGACATACAAACTATGGTAATACTTTATCTTTAAATATTAATAAAGTCGATTCTCTATTATTAATGATAACAGCTTAAAATGGGTTCCGCTAAACTCTAATATCCATACTATACATTTTTACAGATTATATACCTATAAGAAAAGTGAGTAAGAACAGAGAAAGAGATTCCACCATTTCTAAAATGATAATATATACTTAAGGTTTTATATTAATACTCACAATTATTAAGCATTGATTGACTCTTTTAAAACAATAGCCCTATAACCCATGGTATGGGGAACGTGCAGTCCAAATATGTCGTTATGTTATAGACAATATAGACAGTATACACAACCCAACTTTTGATGATCAAAACAGTGAATAGATATAAAATTGCATGATCATGAACTTAAAGTACTATTCAGAGGATAAGACAACTGATATAGATAGTTAAAGAAATTAATTGAATTAAGATTAATTTAGGTAAACTTGGCGTAAATATGAGTCTACAGTAAGTAAGGTAGGTAATAGAATAAGACAAGAAAGAAAAAATATCATTGAGGAGATCAAGGTTAAGATGGGAAGATTGTGTGAAAAACATATCAGAACGATAGGACAGGAAATTATCCGGAAAGAAGGAACAGTGGATAAAAATAGATAGCAAGATTTATAATATTAACAATATGATTTTAAAATCCGAAAGTAAAAGGAAAGAAAAGGTGCAAAAACCAAACTTGTGGGTGACGTTCTTGTAAGTAAAAATACAATAACACCACTATATATTGTATATATATATATATATATATATATATATATATAGGTTATTTGAAAGTTGAAATAATAATTAGTGTGTTTGAAACACTCAATTATAATTAATATTTAAGTCGATAGTGTAAGTATACATAGTATACACACTGTCCAGTAACTACACTTAATATATACCTACCTGCATAATTCGTATCATCCCACTGCATAGGACTTCTTGCATAATTGACTTCATCCGATATGTCTTCCATACCAATTTCTCCTCCATAATAAACTATAGATACGCCAGGTAGAAATAAGGATAAAGCGTTCATGCCATCAGTTAATTCTGTACCGTACGATGTAGTGAATCTTTGTTTGTCATGGTTTTGAAGCTAAATTATAAAATTTTATGATCAAATCATTAAGCATTTATACCTATTTGTACGACATAATTGTTTTAGGTAAACCTTATTTTTTGAAAACTTTTAGAAATATTTTTCATCATCATTAAAGACATTTTATTAAGAATAATCAATTTAAATTCTAAGAAGTTAAAAATGGTATGTGTGTCTAAAAATAGCTTAAAAAGTGCAAGCATATTTTGAAAATCTTAGATGTGGAGAAATTGCAAATATAAGGCATTAATATTTGGTGAAAACAACCATTCATATATACGGTTGTCAATCTTTGAATAAGATAAAAATAATGAAATGAACTGTCGATTACTAACATAATTTATTATTGCGTAAATTATTTTGAAAAGTTTTGGGATTTATCTACTTTTTATTAACTTAACTTGATCAAGATTATTTTTTTTATAACAAGTATCAATATTCACATTGTTGATGGGAAATACACATAATCATTGAAAAATTAAAACATAGTTTAATAGTTATAAATTCATCACTATATTCAAAATCGCTATCGAATTTCCAATGAGTAGTTCATTAAAAATGATTTGACAAATATTTAAAGATTAAATGGGATTATGGGATTAGTAGAGCCACGTAACCCAGTAATCCACAAAATGTTGACCGCCTACTCTGTTTGTCTAAATTCAAAGTTATTAATTACTAATAAAACAACTAAAACTAATTAACTTTTCATACATCGACTTTTATACTTTGAAATATTCAATTAAAAATGTATGCTATCATAAAATACTAAGGAAATATAATTGATAACGATAAAATAGCGTAAAACAAATTTTTTTCAAGAATATTGTTTTTTTTAAAAAACTCTAAATTATGTAAAATAAATATTCTCAAAAACATTGATAGATAGCTATTTATTAAGAATTTGAGTTTTTGACTCAAAATAAATCACTTTGAATAAACCTATTATTTTTTACAAATGTTTTGAAAAGTAAAAAAATAACTTATACTGCTAATTACAGACTAATCCATGTGTTGAGTGTTAACTGTGTTGTACTATATAATAGTTAAATAGTGGTAATTATCTTATCAAACCGTTCAATTTTTAACAAACTATTATTTTTTTTTTCTTAAAAAATTAAAATCAGTCATACACAAATAACCTGCATACATAATGATAATTTAAAAATATACCGGCAAATTACCTATGGCCCTCTCAAAAAATTTCTAAATACATTTATCTTTTTATTATGTATACCTACACTAAATTCTAATATACCTAGTAATTATAATTTAAAAGTAATATGTGTTGTATTATATTGTATTCAATAAAAATAAATGTATTAAAATTAGCTTATCTATTTATACCACCGAATTAAATGTTGCTCCAACTGGCATTTTAGTTATCCAATTTTCAATTTCTCTCTCAAAATCTTTCGGAGTATAACGATAATTTTCTAATAAATTAAAGTTTGTTGGTACTTCAGCTCCACTAATGTAATATTTAAATAAAACACTAGTATTACTATATGATTCAGTCATTATTATCCTGAAAAAAAAACTTCATTAAAATTAAAATTATAGTAACATATAATAAAACAATATTTTATAATAGAATTATAATAATATTTTTAAGAAGATGCTATATCCACATACGTCAACTCTGTCTTACGAATGCGTAATTTTATAGAAATTTTTAGGGTCTGAATAGTGAATATTCTATTTAATTTTGTTAGATTAATATTAAACTGAATTAATTTACTATCGATTTTAAAAGTAAAAATATTATCTAATAAATTTTGTAGGTTAATTTATACTTTTATTTTAAAGCGAATAATGTGCATATAAGACATACAAACAATTAACAATTTTAAAGTGATCATAATAATAGGCTAATAGCTTTAAAATTAAAGCACAAAAATGAAACAGGTCATTTTTAAGTTTAACACAACAGAGTTCGGGTGGTACAATTTACATTGTTATGCGTTAGTAATATAATATAGAGACAAGGTTTGTTTATCCTAAGATAGCTAATTATATATATATACTATAGCTAATTCATAAAAAAAAAAAATAAGTAGTTCAGAAATTTTAAATACCATTGAAAATATTTTTCTTGTATTTGCTTAATATTAAGTTTGCTTGTGCCATTTAAATTTCATTAATTTAAATAGAATTTATATTTTTGTCAAAATATCCAGTACTTATAATACCCTCCATGTATATCAACTTTGCTGCCTCTACAGTGGTGAACTGTGTTTTAAAAGAAGCCAATAGAATATTATATGAACAAAATTAATATTATTAATATAATTTACTTTTATATATTAAATACAGGGTAGCTGATTCTTCAATACAACTTATTTTAGTATACATAAAAAATATATTTTCTAATATTGTAACTTCCATTATTATTTATTTGGTAATTAAAATATAAGTTCACAAACCTATCCCACATATAAACTTAACTAGAAATAGCTTTGTAGGTAATTTCATAACACCAGCGATGTATTCGATCGCAGCAATTCTCGGTAGATTTCTTAAATATATTCTAACATGACCGCATCTTCTTAACAAATGCTGTGTTATCTGTAGCCATTAGCCAGTAATACCCATCTGTTATCAGTATATTTTATTTCACCAAAGTTACTTCATTATGGCCCGAGAGCCAAACTACAGATAACACAACATTTTTCTAGTTGATACAATTTTATATGAACAATTAACATGTTTTCTCAAAACCCTATTGAGAAAAATATTGTTCACGGGTTACGCTGTATCTAAAGGTGTGAAAATGAATTTAATTGAAAAAATAGTTTAATTGATATAAAAACTCTAAAACTTTATCTAATAAATTAATAATTTTTAAACCTTGTATAATGGTCATTTTCCTTAAAGTCATCAAGTAATAGACGCCATTCTTTGATCAAGTCATATACTTCGTCTTGGTCTATGGTATAAATATGATCTAAATTCAAGTAATTAAGAGCCATATTTTCATCTAATATTGGTTCGTCATCCAAAATTTCGCTTTCATATACATGTCTTAAAGCATCTACTCGAATACCATCAATTCCCAATTTGATCCAATAATTCAAAACATTCCTCATTTCTTTATGAACATTTTTGTTTCGAAAATTTAAATCTGGTAAATTTTTAATGAACTGAGAGAAATAAAACTGTTTGCGAGTATTATGCCAAGTCCAAGCATTGCCACCACAAATCATTTGCTAAAATTGTAATTTAACATAAATTAATAACATAAAGACACATGTATTACATATTACAATGAATACTCCCGTTTTTTTTTTATTAATCACTTGATTTTCAAACGCTGACGAAATTTATTGAAAAACAAAAATAATAACCAGTTAAAGTAATTTTTTCGAAATTCAAAAATATTAGTCACATAGTGATTTTTAGAATTTTCTTTTATTATGAACATAATATGTAGGACGTAGGTACGTAAGAATATAATTTGCACTAAATATTATTATAAAGACTCATATTATACATACTGTCATAATATAATAATGTATACTTTAAATTATATAAGTATAAATAATATGATTTGATAAGTTACTAAAACAGTTTTTATAAATTAAATTTTAAGCATTACCCAATTATTCGGCACAATGGGAGTAGCATTATTTTTTATCACATCCTCTTGATTTTTCGCATCTTTCCAAATATAATAGTCTGCGTAATCAGTTTCATTTTTAGCAGACTTTTCAAACCAAATATGTTTATCACTTGTATGATTAGGAACTAAGTCCATGATAACTTTTAAATCTATAACATATAGGTATTATTTTTAAATGCTTTTAAAGGTTAGATTTTAATTTAATAATATACTATACAATATAAAGTATATATAACATAGATGTATACATAAAACATACTTTTCGAATGTGCGGTATTTAAAAGATCTTTGAAGTCATCTAATGTACCAAAAACATGTTGTACATCTAGATAATTGGTTATGTCGTAGCCACCAGATTCTAAAGGTGATTCGAAAAATGGCGTTAACCAAATTGCTGTCACTCCTAGATCTACGATGTAATCTAATTTTTCGGTTATACCTGATAGCAAAAAAACAATAGTAGCTTTCAATAAATGTCAAATAAATAATTATAAAAAATAATGATTCGAGTATACCTTTAAAATCACCTGATCCGTCACCATTTGAATCTTTGAATGACAATGGAAATATTTCGTAAACTATTGAATTTTGCCACCAATCTAAAACTGTAGTTGGTGGAACAAGAACCTTACAGTATGTTAACTGTATACAAGTTATTAAAACACAAGCCCAATACATTGTTGTTATACTGGTTGTGGCCAACTGAAAATTAATAAAATAAAATTCAAATGTCTTAACAATAATTTTAACATAACAATGAGTACTCGTGTTTATATACAGTATTTAAAGTGTAAAAAAAAATGTTTAAATTATTTTTTATTCTTATCTTTATTTGAGCTATTTTATAGTTATACTAACTTACATATTCTATAGAATTTATTTAAGATTTGAGATTTACAAGTGTAAATAATTGTGATAATTATACTGTTCAGTTACTCGTTCTTACTATTGTAAAAGTGTTAAAATAGCTCATAATGTTTATCTATGTGTATTATTTAAATACTTATAATCAATCGAACAATACATTTATAATTTATATCTAAGTTCATGTATATACACAAACAATGTATATATTGTTTTACATTTATTATAGTGACTTAAGAGAAAAGTAATAAATATGAGATATATTTAAATTATTAATTTTGTGTTTTCTCATTATAATCCGTATATAATGTGTAAATAATGTGTTAAATATAAGAATAGATAAATAATAAAAATGGAATAACAATAATTTACTATATCAGTGTTAAGAATAACGTGATTAACGCATGTTCATACATATAATACATACTAATATTTTTCAAACTACACGTGAAAGTCAGGAAACTACCTGAACTGAATAGAATAAATAAAATGTTTTTTTAGCTACCTACCGTTTACCTTAAATCATGGTGTAGTTTATATTAAAACAAATGACAAATTGTAATTTTGAACTATACGCGTGATTAAGTCTCGACAGGTCAATTAGAATTTTTGGTACTTTTCTGTTATTGCTCTGCCACCAGGTGATCTTATTTCTAGGTTAATCTAAAATCTAATATTATTTCCACGGACTAAAATATATCTTAGTCCGTGATTATTTCAATATTAATAATCGATATATTTGTATTTATATAATTTATACAGAAGTTTTTTATTTTATTATTTAAACTATTTTATACTATATATTTATTATATATATTAGTATATATTTCTATTATTAATTCTGATATAATATATGAAACAATAAATGTAATACTATTTAATACTATTTAATACATGTACAATAATCATACCATAATGGGACTGTTGTAAAGTTTACAACGCACGCGTCTATTTTTTAATAGATAATAGAGCACCCATTTGAAAGTTAAGAAAAAATGATAAGTACCTCATATATATTATTGGTAATTGTATTTTATTATGTTAATTGTGTTAGTTTATGTTTAAGTCTTGTCATTATACATTGTTTGTAACTCTTATTGAAAATTCGTATTTACTTTACAAAAAGTTATAATTTATTTTAAAACATTATTAAAAATTAATTTTAATGAACTATTTGCCGCAATATTTAATGCTGGCTTTTAATTTTTAGAACAAATAAAATATGTTATATTTAAGGATTTTTAGAAAACCGTATTATTTTTTACATGTTACTATGAAATATTAGTTGTTAACTATGCTATTATTAATTGCAAATAATTTATTATATTTACTGTTTACCATTATTTTTAAGTTTTTTAACGCTAAGTTTATAAAAAAATACCATAATTACTATAGTACAATTGGTGGTGGCGATACGATATCAAAGAATACCAAACTTTTTTTAAAATAAAGTTTTAGAATCGAACAAAACATTTGAAATACAGTTTAAGTTTCATAAATATTAGCTAGAAAATTTTTTTATAATTATTATGCGCGTTTAATGTTTGTATTTTTAAGATGTTCAACAATGCTTGTTGATAAGTTTTAAAATATCAAGTTTCTATACCATTATTTTCGGAATTTCTTACGACTAAATAACTGAAATAAATTGCATAATAAACTCGAGTAATTTGACAAATTTACCGTTTTTATTCGAACTTAATTGTTAAAAACAATTAGTTCTTAATATTAAAAAAAAAAAACCATCCCTATGCTTAAAAATTAAAATAATTCATAATTTAGAAAATCACTACAGAAATAAACCGCAAAGCTTCAATACAAAGCTTTTTCCTAAACCCATCTGATTGAAATATGACATGCTTATAGGTATGTGATCAACTATACTAACTATAGCCATCGTAAGTAAACTTAAAGTTTAAAGTTAAAGTAATTTCTACATCATAAGTGACAACTAGATAATATCGATCCTTATTCCTTATTCAACTTTTGAAAATTATCTTTCCAAGACGTCCATACTTCTAATAAGCAATTTAACTATTGATCTTGAACTTTTTCTTTTCGAGTGCTAAACCTTTGTATCATTATAGTTAAAATAAAATATGCACACCTATATAAATATTTATTTTAATCTTTTTTCGTGTATTCTCTACAAGGTAAATAAATATCTACTAGTCCATGTCTTCAAATGACGATGAGGACTTTATGTTGGACATTAATTCTGTTTCTGGTATATATTATTCCTTTGGTAAATTTTCTATTACTCAGACATTTATTATTTTGACATTTTATATACATTTTTATGTATAATATAATTATTATATTATGCATTATTGTACATCAGTACCTAAATCCATCCACAAGTGAGCAGAAGACTTGATGAATATATGAATGGCTCACCGTTTATAATAGAATAATTATTTATAAAATTATTACTAACTGCGATAATGTAAGAGTATAAATGGCGTATTCGTATTTGATCGAACCCGCTTTCGTAGGCGTTTTGTATAGGCAAATTAAATATAGCTTTCAGGTGGCAATCCGATGTTGGTGTTGCTAAAACAACTCGACTATAGGGCGAGGACACGTGTTGTTCAACGATAAATAAAACTCGTCGTGTACCAGCTGAGGTAGCTCATGATATACGATCATCAGAAGTAAGAAAACTATAATATTATATCACGAATAAGATATTATAAGCAAATACGTGTGTATGAGTTTAAAATTGTAATAATTTATATTTTATACTATAAAAATGTGTTTTTTTTAGAACATTGGTTCCCAAGCTGTGCACTGTGGTCTACAAGGCACATAATAAATAATTTAAGATTTATAGAATTTTTTTTATGTTCTGTCTTTTATAATATTCATAGCAGAGCACCATAACTGAATTTTATATAAGTATGATATTGATATAGGCTGAAGGGCACCGAAAAAAAAATAGTTTGAGAATCGTTATTTTAGAAGGTAAAAAATAACTAAATTTTGTATCTATTTTTATACATATTTTAAAACGTTTCTAACACAATATTACGAATACTATACAAACCATCACAAATAAAATCAATTTGTAATGTAGGATATATAGATTAATACCTATATCTAACCGCTATGATATAGGTTAATACCTATATCACTAGCTATCACTATGATATCAAACAACATCCTTGAATTTGAGTTTGCGGCACAGTCTATTTATTACTTAGGGGCAATCTGGTGGTAGGGCTTAGGTGTGATTAACGTCATTAATTTTGAAATTGTCACACTAGTAATTTATTCAATTTTTGGTTAATATTAATTCTTATATTATTCAAACAAATCAATACGTAGTGCATAGAAATATCCTAAAAATATACTACTCTATAGCTAGTTTTTTCTTATAATTGCGCACATCTATTTCATGACAACCAAAGATTTACCTATAATTATAGGCGTTTTACGTGTATCTAGTCAATTTATAAAAATTCGCTAAGAACTAACATTTTGTCCGTTGCACTAAGCGATAAATATTAGTAGCTTGAGCTGCTGTGCGATGGTAGGCGAACACTAAAACAAAGCAAATCCAATATAAACATAATATCAATAGCACACGTAAAAAATACATTTATTTAGTAGCATTCAGACAAAACAGCTCTAAAGCCTGCTGCGCAGACAAAATCGACTATAATTTGTTTGAACAATATATGAACATATTGTACCACAAATGTAATATAAAGTATAAAAACGAATCGAAAATTGTATACAACCAGTGTTCGGTGTTTCTGAAAAAAGAAAAGAAAAAGTATTCTCAAAATGGTAAAACTAACTAACAATATCAAACTAATATTTCAGTTTGAATTGAAGCTAATAATATAATATTTATACACATATATGATAAGAACTACATAAGCCACGTGAATAAAATACATCTAACCAAGTTTCCAGAGTATATGATTATAGTAAATAATTTTAATATTACCTACGTAGTTCTAAATTTATTTCGAAATTCAAACAGCCAACGAAACCTAAACGAATCATATCATATTACTCTGCAATTAAAATTCTATCGACCACCGTCTGCAGCCGTAGAGAAATCAACATCACCCAATTATCATTATTACACCGACAATAACCGAATTTCTCAAAATGAAAAACCGAAAATATTATCACCGGTCTCAAATTATAGTAGATCATCATAATATACGTAGATTGTAGAGGCACTGAGGTGTAGCAGACATTATAGAATATAATATTAAAGCAGGTTATTATGCGTCATTATCAAAAAAAAAAAAAAACAAATTACCTTTTTGATATTATTCAAGAATTTTTAGAAGAAAAATTCGGCACATAGGAATCGGTACGTTATAGTACCTGTAATTACGTCTACCGACTCGTATCAAGGTCCTATTCACGGATACAAGCCTGTACGTTTCGCTGGTATATTGTATTTCGCACACGTGTACTGTATAGAACAGCTACATTTTTTTGGGTCGATGTAAACTGGGTCCCATTTTACATTTTTTGTGTGAATATTGTGAACAAAATATGTTTTATTCATACGAAACACACGTTTAGGGATATTTTTACAAAAACCATATATTTCTTCCCATATTTTAGACTTATGACTGACAATATAATTGAAATAAAAAATTGGAATGATTAACAATGTTTGTTGTGTTCGATTGGAAAATATAACACTGGCTGCTAGTAACGTTATATTATACCTAGTGGAATATCTGCATGGGGTGGCGTTATATAACCAATAATAATTACAAACGGTTACCGTCAGAAAATAAATATAACATTGTCCTAGGGCTAGGGCTATACACGGCGTTTTTCGCCGCGTTTACCGAACGCTGCGTATTCCGCGTCGTTTTCCGCGGCGTTTTCCGTCGAATTTAAAATGCGTTGGTTTATATCTGAGTATAGCTTTTATACGTTCAAATCCGCGGCGAAAAACGTCGGTCGGCTTGCGTTTTGACAGGAGAACGCCGAAGTAATAAAAACGTGGCGTATTACGTTCGTCGTATATTATAACTATAATCCGATATAAACCAACGCATTTTCAATTCGACGGAAAACGCCGTGTATAGCCTCAGCCTATAGGACGTATAATATTTATACTTATACTTTCCAACAATTCGCATTCGGGGATGCGAATGACTCCGTTTTTTATTTTTCTATTCCCGCCGTCAGCGACCGGTTCTCACGACCGTGCGGTTGACGCAGAGGTAATCTAACCTCCACAGATTTCCCGGGATACAATGGGTCGGTAAGTACTATTTCTCCACGCGTTCGCCTGCAGAGTACATAATATACGTATTTTGTATCAATTGCGTGCGTTCATCCAATATTGTGACCCACCACTCTCGTTGTGGTTGTTTACCGCGACGGTGCATCCGCGCAATTTGCAGCAATCGTTAAGTGTATTCCGGAGTTGTGCGTAAACGCGTCCGTGTTGTCACCGCGTGTACGCCGGAAGTGGCCTATTCGCGGTCATAATTTATTGCGTCATGTCCTGCCTTCGCCGCGCGTGTGTGTGTGTGTGTGTTTGTACAATGATACACCGATCATATCACTGCAGTAAACACTTGCGACTCTCGTTTTTTGTCGCGACGCGAGGTTAGGTTAACGACGTGATATACCTTCATCCGTTTTCGTCCACGCTGCAGTGTTATTTATGCCGGACGGACGCGTGGACCATTTACAATGGTCGTATTTGTTTCGTGTTTACCTTAATTGTTGTCCAATTTAATGCGGGAACCCGTGGACGGTGCCGGTGTAAAAAGTAAAAATAAATAAAAACCGATCACGCGTGTCTTTTCAGTTTTCGAAACATGCGGCGATCTGTTTGACAACAGTTGTACACAGTTCGGGGGCAGACGCGTACGCGCGATAGCCGTCGATATACTGTTTACATATTATAATTTATATTTAAAGATATATACATATATACGTGGTGTACACATCGTATATATATTATGGTACTCCGCAGCGACGATCTATAGTTAAATTGATTTGACCGTGTCTGCGTGCATGTATTGCGTATACACACACACACACACACACACACACACACGCGTATTAAACACATGACGATAATGATATACTTGCAGAGCGCGCGTGTGTCAGGCAAACAATATAATATTACGGGTGTGTAATATAAAATATATAATATTATTGACGTTGTAAAGGAACGTACGCGACTACAATCGAACGTGAACCTCTTCGTAGTGCGTACAATGGCCGAAGCTTAAAGTTGTATTAGTGTAGCTCGGTGTTCAACGACAGCGTTGAAAAAATGTAAAAGCTTATAATTGTACCGTTACGGGTTGTGCGCAAGTATTCTATAGATCTTCGGGCGCTGCGGTATGCAACCCGCAGTGTACACTTGAAAGTTAAAACCAATGTTGGGTAAGTAATTTAAAAAAATCGAATTACCTGTTACTTATTACCTACTTGGAAATAATCAAATAAAAGTTATTAAATTACTTTATTCGTCATTTAAATCAAATTGTAACAATGAAATTACTTTACATTCTTCGATCAGAAAACGTTAATTTCACGGTATATAAAAAAATTTTTTTAACTAATTAATACCTATACTTAGCTAACAATCATTATTGGACAAGCAACGTAAATAGAATTATTATTAAATAAGTATAGTAAAAAATTACATAAAAGTAAAAATATCTAGTATGCAAACATTTTTTTTTTATAGTCATTTTGAATTCAAATTAGGATAAAATGTTATAGGTATAGGTATACATAAAAGCATAACGATTTCAAGTACTTTGCTATACTCAAATATTATTATTCACTGGCACACTTAAGACTTTTGATGTACATTATTATATTTTAAACATACGACATTTCTCAATGCAATATTTTTGGAAAAATGTCAACCTATCGTGTATTACTAATCATAAAATTAATTCCTTTAATAGTAGTATTTAAATATACCATAAAATATACTTAATAACGTATAGACTGACAGATCGTCTTCGCTTTAAATCATTTTTCGTATCCGATAATTTATCATTGAATTCAAATTTAACTCATACATTACACACTATCATAATATACAGTTACTCAGTGATGACGAGGTACATTTGATACTTATACAACTGTACATCGGTATGATTTACAATTTCCCACCTTTTTTTCACTCGAAACAAGTCGAAACAGTACCTACCACATTACGTATATTATAAGAATTACTTATCAAAGGTTATTTTCTAGTAACGAAACCACTAGTTATGTCTATAGATCGTACTAAGTCGATACTTAGTGGAAACTTAGTTTAAATCATCATTTTAATATTCATAAAATAACTAAGTACATTTTAAGTAAAATCTATAAGTTAGTAAATTCGTATTCATAAATAGAATTTACACATAGAGTTAGAAAATTCATTGAGGATATTTAATGAAATCTTAGAAAACTCTAGTGCTTACATAAACATGAGTTATTTATTATAAATTATAATAATTATAATTGAATTAAAATGGATGAGAACTATGATTTTTTAAATGAACTAATTACGTTTTATCTTAGTTTCGGTAATACCCTTACTGCGTAAGACCTTCAAGCATATAGATAGATACCATTGTACCAGCAGTTACAGTAAAATGATTTATTATTATGGTAACCTATTCATAAGGCTTCATAAGGCAATAAAATGTGTATTTACTAGGTATGTATCTACTATCTATATTATAATATTGTATACAAACGTTTTCTCCGCGGAAGGCATAAGTAGGCGAAGTACTGCAAGCTTTGATACACATGAATCAACCTTCTCGATAAAATTAAATGATTTATTTTAAGTTAATTATATACACATCAAATATGAATTGTGTTAAGCATTATCTGAACATTTTTTTTTCCCAAAGCAATATAAAATGTAAAAAAGTCAATATTTATACAGAACCAGGATTATATTACATGAGCAAAAGACGCATGCATAAAAGTTTGACACATCGGCTACAAACAAGACGTCGTAAATTGTTTTTTGAGTTACACAAGACATGAGTTATTATACTTCTGTTATTTTATTTTTAGAAATAATACATAAGAATTTAAATTTTTAAAAATAAGCCAGTATAGTTATGTATAGTTATTATTAGGGCTCGGATTTTATAGTATAATAAGCAACAAAAAAAAAGCAGATGATTGTTTTAAAAATGCATAAAAAGAAGCATATTTATTTTTAAAAAAAGGATGACCAAAAATGTATATGAACTAGTTATACAAATGAAAAAAAAAATTAAAAAGTTAATTTAAATTAAAAAAAAGAATTATTTACTATGTATTTCCCTAAATTTTCAATAGTGAAACTGACTCTATTGTTCGACAGAATATTTTTATACGTAGAAAACGAACTCTCTACATCCATTGAAGTGATCGGTGCATAATATACTTCATACCAGAGCTTTCAAACTAAAACACTAAAACTTACATTTTGAAAGATTGATATTGATATTATAAGCACACTGGCCGTATAAGTACTGCAGGCTAAATTATGTAAATCGGTAATACATTTAATATACAAGTCGATAACGAAAACAATAATAATCCAATACAAACATTTAGTCCGCATTCTGGATTTTTATGTTTCTTATTAATTAATTTGTTTTTATTACAATAGCATAATAAACATAAAAAAAATCCACAGCTGGAATAATTTAAAAAATATTGATTTATTTGAAATCAGAATGACGTGATACGAATTTATGTATAAAAATTAGATCTTTATCTCTGCATAAAAAAAAACATATGCTTTAAAATCTGAGCCCTAGTTATTCTGTAATAACTCAAATAAGAGCAGTATAGCGATACCTTAGGTATAGCGACCTATTTTCAACAGATTCTGTCAGACTACAAGTCTCTCAAATCTTTCAATTAAATCGATTTTTTTTTACTTTTGTCATCAACTTTCGTTTGTGACGATTGAAAGTGATCAAAAAATTGCTTTACAGTGTTTCTTTTTGAAAAATATCTAGAGGTAGTTGATAGAATAATAAATCCTAATGAGACAATATCTCGTTGACAATCCTAAGAGCTTGGCACTCGACATAATGCCACCATCCATTACCACAATCGTGCACTAACCCGAATCTAACGTGAGATAGGTATAAAGAATAAAATAAAATTAGTAATATTATATGTTAAATGTTAAAAATGGTTTTCTATGGTAAATGCTTAATATAATTAATATAAAGTTTCTTCATAATTAAATAAGATTTTTAATACGTTAATCGAAAAAGTATAATATAATGTTTTTTAATGTTTATAAATCGTATGAGACTATGAAACCCTTCTAAACGACGGGAGGACCGGAAGCGCGTCTTAACAATTTAATTCGAGCGCGCACATATTATAAGCTTAAATGCAATAAATTATAATTAAATAATATAGTATACACGACAACAATACGGTCGTCCGGACGTAAAATGTATGCAGTTTTTCATACGGTCCCGTTCAATAATAATAATAATAATACGTTAACTACTACGGAACTAAACCATTAATTAAAATTTTAAATGCTTATAACTACAATGAAGTAGGTCCAACATTTTATTTTTGTAGATTTAAAAAACTAAAAATTATAATAATAATAAAAATAGTAAAAAATATTATTTTTTTTCCCCAGAAATGTTGTTTTGTAACGACGTATAAGAAAAATATTTTCAAACAAATTAAAACTGTTTTTCGATTAATGAGTGTAGTCACTATTATAATATAAGTCCTATTATATTATATTGTATATTATCATAGACATCTTTATTATGAATCCACTGATACATTGGTACTAATAAACTAGACATAATTACATTATCAAGATCGGAATGCGTCCGATTACATTATTGAATGTATTTTATTACGTGCAACTCATCCGCGCCGCCCTTATCGATTTTCCCGAAAGGGGCCGCCTAACGGACACAACGGCGCTCGAGTTGCGCTGGGTTCAGTTCCGGCGTCCCGTCCGCCAGCGACGGTCCGCGACTAAAATAATATAACAACGTGTAGTCGTCGCGTTAGTGTTTCGCCCGAGAACATATTATTATAAATTAAAATATATTCTACAACACATCGGTAGTTCCGCAAGACGACTATAGGAAATGTTTTTTTTCTTACCTAGGTATTATGTAATAATATTTTTTAGTTATAGTTTAACTATTTATAAGACATCCGAACGTTGTAGAAAACGTTGAAAACCCACCCTTATTTTATATTCTTAGGTTATTTTATATTTTTAGAATACAAACTTATATAGATCGACAGGTTTTAAGATATTATATTATCGACCACTTTAACGAGTGATTATAGTAGTTTAGTAAGAGTGATGGTAATTGATGAAATGAATTATTGAAGGATCCAGTGCAACAACCAGATTACACCATATATTTTGGTAAAACGGTTTTATTCGGATAAAATAAAAAATTTTTATGCAAAGTGGGTTCAACAAACGTACTACTATAGTGGCCTAATTAATATTAATAGTAATAATTATAAACATGAATGAAGTTATTTGTTTTTAAAATATAGTAGGACTATAAGATAACTCCAGAGTAGTTGTATCTGAATGTATGCTTTTGATTTTTGATCCTAAAGTATAATAAAATAATAATATAAATATCATAAGCTCAGTTTTTTGTATTTAGTTCTTATAAAATTTTTAAAATTTTTTAAGTTGTTAAATAACACGAGATAGTTAAACGAAAACCAAATAAATTCATTGAGTCATGAGCTTTTTAATTATTTTTAGGTATTAAGGAAACAATTAAAAGGTTATTTTTATATTCCATACGATAAAAAATTATATTATAAAATTTAAGAAACTGTATACATAAAATAATTTTAATAATTTTTTTAACAGATTTTACTGTTTATAAAAAAATTCATTTGGTTGTTGCATTGAACCCTTCAATTACTCTAATTTTGTTATTTGTGTACCTCGTAATAAGTTTAGTACGAATAATCGATTATAACATTATATACCTAGCATCTAGATAAAAAATGAATAAATTATCAAACTTATCAAAAAAAAAAAAAAAAAAACAATAACAGTAAGTTTTACTTCTTACCTGCATGCTATGATTATCTGTTAGTAAAATAAAATGTATATTGAATTAAAAACTGTGTAGGTATATTTTGAAATATTAATCATTAAAAATTCCATTAATAGAATAATAAGTATAAAAAATATTTCTACTGTAAATAATAAGTAATAAAATCACTAATCAACAACAAAAGTTATATTAATTACATTAATTTAACTGTTTAGGGTATAAGTACGCTAAAAATCAATACTATATTATTATTCATATTGTAAACAATTCATCATACGGTACTTAAGTTTAAGGTTATATAGATTTATTATACTTTACACGAAAAACACATTTTGAAAAAAATTAAAAAAGAATAATAATAGTATTGTTAAAATGCTTTTAAAAATAAACATACCTATTATTCTGTTAAAATAAAAGTAATTATAATATTTTTTCTACTGACAATTTTAATTAAAATATTATTTAATTATTAAATCATTAAATAATTAATTTTATAATTTTTAGAATCAAAAATAATGACGTTAATATTGTTAGTAAATCCTGCATTTAAAAACAAAACAAACCTATATAATACCTCAGCATAGTAATTAAGAATTATTGCATAATGTAGTGTTTTATATAAATATAATCAATACCTCCCTTTTTTATAAATATATATGAATGTCGTATATAGTATTAATAATATTTGGTATTTATAGTAATATAACCTATTAAAACTATGGTGTTTTTTTTAAGCTACTAACTAAAATTAACATAAATAATTTTCGTGTTTATAAAGAAATGTACACATTTTAAAAGTTTATCATAAACACAGTCTATTCAAAATTCAAATATTAAAAACTTTTTTTATATTTAATCAATTCAAATGAAATGTATTTACTTAATTATAAGATTTTACTTTTTCAGAACACATGAACTATACTTATAATTTTATTTATGGTGCCTATAATATTATGATTAAATAATAATAACAATGGTGGTTATGTGATTCTAAAATAGTTTAAAAATTAGTATTTAATCTTCCATGATCGTCGACTTGGTATGCTATAACTGATAGGTACTAGTAAATTTAAAACGTTTGGATAATTATTAAATATTTTGTTTGAAACTCTGACTTTTAGAATTGTTAAACACCTCTCTATAGATTATAAAATTTCAAAGACTTGGAATTCTTAAAATATTGTTATTGTGATGTATAAAGAGTAAAGACTTACCATTCACTCTACTATGTTAACAAAGTTGTATATGAATTCAACCTACACTTTATAAATTTATTACATAATAAGTTGTATTTGTATAGGGTATATTAGAGAGCGGATAACCGCATTATTTACCGTTATTAATCAGTCAATAACGAAAAAGAACATTGGCCTTTATCCCGAGTTCGTTTGCTTTTAGATTAAACCGTTTTTGCGTCGTCGTCCACAAGTGTGTAGGTACACGTATTGCGCAGATCAGCGAAATTCAAACTAAACGAGTCTTGTACGTGCATGTTATCAAGCCTTACAATATTTCCGTTCTGGAGAAACGTCACCTACTCACCTGTTTCCCAAGAATTGCAAGAAAATTGGCTTTTAATAATATATCGTGTGTAAACAATTAAAAATGTATTTTTTCAGAATGTGTGTGAAACGCAACAATTAATATTCTCGTAGTATGATAAATTACTAACTAAAAATTGTTCTAACGACCTTCCCACAAGTTATCCACAAACTTAAATTTAATATAATGATGTGTTCAAACTACACTACAACAGATTGCAATTATAGTTATAAACATCAATCAAGTTCAATAATGTCGATCTCAAAAATATATTAATATACTGCACACTAACGCGGGAACAAAACTATCATGGATCGCTTAAGACGTATTTCGCTATGAACATTTATCTCGAAACAGTCAAAACACGGATTATAAACGATGATTTAGTGTTACAAGTGTCGAATAGAAACTGAATATAATCAACCGCCGAAGAAAAAAGACCTACGCATAAAAACTATTAAATACTCGACGATATTTCGGTGCCATTTATGACCTATTTGACCATGTGGGTATAATAGTATAATGCTATTGATGCTATATCATACTAAGCTATAATATAGTGTATATTATATTCTATAACCTATAAATATTCATTGTAAAAAATATTCAATAGGCCAATGTAAATATATTTACTCATAGATGAAAAAAATGCTAATGTAATATACCAATCGCTCATTCGTCGGTCGTCGGATATATTTTACAATAATATATTGTAATTTATAATATATATACAAATGGCTACTATAATGAATGTCTGTGAAAAAAATGACTACGGAAATATTATGTAAAAATTTTTTACTAAAAAATTACAAAATAAATTAAAACGATAATGTAGATGTGTAGAGTTAAATAAAGGTTGAATAATTTTAACTTTTTAAAACGTACTAAAACATCGTTAAAAAAATGTAGAATGGTAAATAATAAATTATAATATGCACCTACTGTAGTTTTATAAAATGTACTTACCTAATATCTACTATTTGATTTAGTTAACTTACCTATATATTATATGGAGTATAAAATATACTACATTATTATAATATTTATATGTAGGTATAATAGCTAAGAACTGAAATAGGTATCTTTTTTATTTCATCGTATTCGTATGACATCCCCGCGGATTAATTAAATACAAACATATAATAGGTACACAAATTGTACACATCAATTTTACTGAATATTTTCACATATTATATAGAACCATTTTAAATGATATAACAATCGATGTTAAATACTAAGTACCAAGTCTACCGCGATAAAATATAAAAATTCAATTTCGATTGATTATACGCGATGTCAATATAAACCTTTTGTTACAGTATATTAGCTCAAAGTAAATATTTTAATAGTGTATCCGGTACAATAGTACATGGTATACAACTACATAATATCGTGTGCTTTGATAGAAAAAAAAAAAAACATTGTAGGTACACTTTTCCGGTGCGCAAGTCCGCTCTAATACGCAATGCGCTATGCGCGGGGACTTGTATGCATGACGTATTGATGTGCATCGTACCATGTGCAGTGTAATAGCAATAACAATATAATATATTATAATATAATATTATGCACGTTATCTAATGATAATATTATTGAATGTTGCGTGTAGATTTTACGTGGAAGTAAACATCATCATGTCGTCGGACGGGACGCCGTGCGTTTCCGGAGAGGATATCCGGTGGCGGTCGGCAGGCCTTTGCAGTCGTCATCGTTCCATGTCGTCGTGTCGCCGTGGACCGTCGTAGTAGTCTGTATACTATAATATAATAGACACAAGCCTTTGAACACCCGTGTCCGTGCCGCAGCCGTTTTGAGCAGGGACGATGGGCAACCTGCAGAGCAGCTCGACGACGCCGTCGTCTCGTGCCGGGCCGAAAGGCCGGAACAAAAGGCCATCGGGCACCGGGACCCGCGATTGGCTGTTGGGGGGCGCGACGAGGGTGCTACGGAAACCAGTTGCACCGGCGCCGGCGGCGGCAGAGGTGGAGGCGGCGGCGGCAACGGCGGATCACGTGACCGTGACCAGTCGTGACCTCCGCCGGCAGCGGACTCCCCCGGCCCGCGACGACGATACCGATCATCATGCAGATGAGCAGCAACAACAACACCGGCAGGAGCACCACTGCAGCAACAGCCGCCGCCGCCACCGCAACGACCGCGACGAGTCCGCCCGCAGTTCCTCGGAAGAGGAGGACTCCTCAGTATTCGCCGACACGCTGACCAGCCCGCAGAGCGTGTACTCGGACGCCAGAGACGAACCGGACGACATCATGGTGGTGAACGGCGGCGAAACGTTCGGCGGCGGTACCGGGCGCACGGCCGCCGCCGCCCACCAGGCTTTCACGATCGTCAAGCACCGCAAAGTCGAACTGAACCCGGCCAAGTTACAATCGGCAGTCGCCAACGGTAAGTCCTGGCTTTATAATAATATTATTATTGCGATGATTGCCTATATATTATATAGGTATATTACCATAATATAGTATATATTATACCCAAAATCTAACACCGCCACCAGCCCCCCCAAACTACTGCTGCCACTCGTTATATGTACATAATTTACATTAGCCTCTGTATATTATGTTTAAGACGTCTAAGTATATGTATAGCTATATATTTTATTTAATGGTCTTAGCAGCGTAAACACTGCGACAGTTTTAGAATACTTACCATAGTCCGCGTGTTAATATACTCATCACTCATATACCTACATAATACATAATATTATATTATATAATAATAGTTAGTAAGTGGTATAATAATATAATTACATCAAATGTGGTAATATTATTATACGCAGTGATAAACATTTTTTTTCTTCAAATTAACGACATTGACGTGTTCTAATGTAATAATTATTTCAATTCAACGTCTCAAACCAGTAATAAAATTAGCATATGTAGGTATAGTATTGTATTAAACCTAACGCCGTTTGTTAAAAAAAAAAAAAACAACAAAAAATTGTCACCTAAATAAATAATTATACAAACATGTTTATAAATAAATAACTTCTAATAAATCCGAGTTTATTTATTAATTTTTTAGACCTACATTTTGGAGTATCACTTACATTTGAAATTATTAAAAATAGGATAATTTAATAGTTTTTTCAAAGATTTTTTTAAAATATCTCTTACCTATTGGTAGTGAATTTTTAAAAATACATAAGTATAATAAATATGACTGTTTTGGAATAATTTAAGTGACTCAAAAAGTGTTTTTAAAATAAATAGGTACAAGCCAAAAACAAAAATAAGTTCATTTAACAATTTAAAACAGATATAAGTCTAACCCATTCACTCACGTCGACACAACCCATTATTGATATATTAAACATAATAATATTAACTATTGAATATTTGCATTTGATAATAGTTAATATATTGGGTTTACTGTTTTCATATTTCTGTCATATTATATTTTTATAAATTAAGCAATTGAAAGTAATCATAAGCTTACCCCATATTAAGCAAGCACGAATACAATCTCTATTGAATTTTTATTACTTATTAATTATTACTATTATTATCATTTTTTTTTCATTTTGAAAAAATTCACAATTTAATAAAACCACGTAAATTATTACCACGGTCGATCTAAATTTTGAATTTACAAAAATTGTATTCCTATTTAAAATTTAACCCAATTAAAAATAAATTAAACTAAATCACTAAGTAAATATTATGATAGGTATTTAATCTATAATTGTTTTTATAAACTTTTAGTTAAATAACAAAATACAAAATACTATAGAGAAAAGTTTTAAATATTTATATTCATCGATTGCATAATTAGTTTAAATTCCTAAATGATAAAAAAAATTATATTAGGTTATAATAAATACAAAAATACGGTATTGTGTCATATTATATGTATTTAAAAAAATCTAATAATAATATAAAACTGCCTAAAATAGGAATGATTTCAGTTCATATGTTTTTTCATATATTACTCAGAAAAATATTTCGTATTATCAATGAATAACGGCCATATATTATTAAGTTTAAAAAAATTATATGATGTTGGTTCATTTAAATATGTGAATTAAAATATTTGTTATTATTTCAATAGTAATATTTTGTAAGTAAAAAGACAAAGTTATTTTAAGTCTAAAAATCGTAACTCGAAAAGACAACATATTAAAACTAAAAAGCATTTCAATTGAAAAATATTTATCAATAGATATACATGTACACCTGTTTAGCCAGATTTATCTTATTTTAATTCTAATTATAGTAAATTTTTATTCAAAATCTAAATAAAATAAAAAAATTCGAATTTTCATTCAAATACCTATAATTTTATAGTTATTTTACTATTCTGTTCAACTATGGTAGACTTTCGATCATAATAGATGATTATAATATTATATATTATTCATAATAATGAATTTATCGAGTTATACATCATTGGAAAAGGTCCAAAATCACGACTCCAGGGATGTAAAAATTGTTCGTTTATTCTTGTTTTTTATCCCATGTATGATATACGTCCACCGAGAAGACCACACAAAGGCACAATATTATAAAACACGACATTCATTATAAATGCTAAATATTACTATATAATAACCAAGCTACGAAAAAATAAGCAAGTATCACTTTCGTGAAAAATAACTAAAGTCTAGTCGTGTGCAATTTACGGTTTACACGCTGAATAGTCTACAACAATATTTACAGTAATAACTATAACTAATAACATGTATTTGCGAGTAGGAGGATACAACGATCTTGAGAAATTTTTCATATTAAAAAATAATTATGCGAATCTAAATTATTTCTGTTGTACTTATAATTTTTATAGTATTAAAGTGTACTAATGATTTCACTTTTCATATAAAAAGATTATTTTTATTTACAAAGAACTTTTATGAGCAATTTTATTATTTAAATATTCAAAAATATTTGCCTAATAAACATATGTTTTTTGCAATCCCACGATAGGGATTATAATTTATAATAATAATATAAACCATGAACCCATTTTACAATTTTAATTTAAAACTATTGCCTACATCGTTTTTATTTGTAAATAAATGTTGTTTCCAAAAATATTTTTAAATTTAATAACATTATATTTTAATAGGTTAATGGTTAATTTTCAACAATACCTCACATTTTCACAATGTACAAAATATTATTACATCGCCATTCATAACTAATTATTTAATTTAGTGTATGAAACAGAACAATTATAATATTTAAGTAAATATTTTGAATAATCGACAAACATAATTGCTCTACTATAAAAAAGCATTTGTTTAAATACTTTATTATATTATATTGAAATAATTCAATATACCTAATATTCATCTACAACATTTCTTTTTTACTTTTCTATTTTTTTGGTTGATATGTTAATTATATTAACTAAAAATAAAATTGTTAATATACTTTTTATAAAATTAATAAATTAATAACATTATAAGATATTAATTTGTTGCTTCTAATTTTAATTTTAGACAATTGAGATATGACATAATATTAATAAAAAATAATATAATAATAATGGGCTATGACACAATTAATCTTAATTATTTAAGTTTATTATTTAATCAAAAATTCTTTAAACCTCGAAATTTAAATTTTAAGAAACAAAAATAAATTTGAATTAATTTTAAGCAAATATTTATATTTACATAAATGTATAATATAATAATACAACTACACTATGTTAAATGTATAATAGTAATTTTTGTGGGAATGTTGCAACTTTTAATAATCTCGAGTTATTACTACATACAATAAGTTATTAATTATTATTTTTAATATTTACTTATTCATACATGCTATAGAATACAAACTATCAATTGTACTGTTTCCTTTATTATTAATATTTATTTTTGAATAGGATATCAAATTAACCATTATTTAAATTATGCGATGTATTGTCCATAAACCATAATATATTATGTAAACAAATTAGTAGTTTATTTGGTTTCTAATTTTCTGATATATTGTTAAATTTTGGTTTTTTAAATATTAAAAAATGAAATTTGTTTTTAGACACTATTTTAACTTTACTTATAATTACTTATTTTATAAATAAAATTAATAATAAATGATTAATTTTTATTATTGGCTTATTCTGCTTAAAAGTATTATAGTTGCATAGGTAGTCATTATTTATTATTTTAAATTTGTTAAAGTATAAGTATCAATTTTCCGGGTAAAAAGTTATAGTATTATATTACTGATGAATTGTGGTAAACTGAAAGAAGTTATACCAAGTATCCAACACCAATCCTGTATTTTTTTTTAACCAACAGGCAACAAGAATACAGTTTAAAAATATATATAATAAGTAGAGTGTGGGAGAGATTGAGAGACAACAAGTTTGCATACGAACTGTCTAGACGCATGCATGTCGCCTGAAGACATACAATGCAGTAGCTAGTATATACTAGTATGAATAATCAACTTGCAGTAGGATGCAAGTAGGGAAGTCATTTAGACCCCTAGCCTAAGTTATAAATTATATATTAATTCCCAGTATTCTCATAATCTCATTAACTATTTATGCAAATGACTAAATTGTTTTTTATCGATAAAACCAAAAAAAAAAAAAATACACGTAGGTAGTCAACACTAAAAATATGTAATGTTTTATATTCTTATTATAAATAATAAATATACATTATAATAAGTAGGTTGAAGGTACTTAGTAATATTTCGTAATACACAGTGTAAGTTCCGTTAACGGACATAACTTAAAAACAGTTAATAATATTTCGATAATGTGTAGATAAACAGCACAAAAGTCAAAAATAACTTTATATTATATGTAAGCAGTGTCAGATATGAAAGAGTGATAGAGTGATCTCTTTCCCCAATATTTTTTACGTAATTTGTATGTCTTATTTAATATTGATTATGTGGTTTCAACATTATTATAAGCTAGACATGTTAGCTGGAAATTGAATTACACATAATACAAATCTCTCATCAAAATATTATATTACTACTATACCTATATTACATAGGTAATATTTTTATATCACCCTATGAACAAATCCTAGATCTGCTATGTATGTAGGTATAGCTATTATTGTATAACCTTATTTTAACCTTATTATATATGTAACCTACAAATTGTATACCAGGGGTGGCCAATAGGTCGATCGCGACATGAGTTCTAATTGATCACGGTTCCCTTATGATATTTACGTTAATGTAATTCTCAATAACGGACAATTTTTAACTATAAACTTATATGTTTTGCTTTTGCTATTGGAAGGTTTCGATGTAGTAGGTACCAAATAAACAGATCACGCGTGACAGCCATAAAAAGTATGCATAAGTTATATAATTAACGTTGTAAATTCATAATAATATATTATTCTTATTTCTCACTTATTAGTTCAAAGAAAAAGTACCGTTTTGGTTTCTTCGAATAATAACTACTTTGGATTGGTTAAAGAAGTTTCTAGTTGAGAGTGGTATTTTAGACAATAATATTTATTATGTCATGAAAAATCTCATTACTGTCTTTAATACTTTGATCATCACGTACAATCTGAAATAAGATAAAAGATAAACTATATTTGCACCGAAAAATTAACAAGCTAAAGTCATGACTCACGATGAAAATCTCTGAAAAATTATAAACATAAATTTATATACTCTTTAGAAAATTAAATAAGAATAATTTGAAAACAAAATTCATGCATATTATTAAAAATAATAATTATCACAGAAATATATTGTCTATTTGGTTTTTATTCTCTAATACTAATAAACATATTACCACCTATAATAACCATAAAATATACAATACATTATACCTAATTTAATATAATATTTTTAATTAATTCCTATACTTGGTCTTGGTGTAAGATGTTTTATTCTTTAACATTGGTATAGTTAAATTAGTAATTAGTAATTGCCTAGTTATTCAAATTCTTTTCATAATCATTCTCATAAAAAGGTAATTAATTTGTAATATTAGTTTATTATTCCAAGATGTCCGTAAACATTGATTAAACTAAAGGAAGTACGAAAAATAAATTATTTTTGTTGGAATTACAAAAGATATTTTCTATGGTGCGTAAGAAAGCCAGTAGGTAATAATTATAAGTAAAGTACCTATATAATATTATAAATATGTTAAATGATGAAAGTAAGCATGCAGTTGTGTAAGTTAAGGTATCTATAGCTGTAGCTGTAGCTGTAGTTTCCATGTTCTCGACAAAATTATATCATGTAACTCTAACTCATTTAAACTACAAAAAAGAAATACATTTAAAAAATATAAATATTGTGTAATTATTGAAATTTGACGTTTTCAAGTATTCGTGGAATCAATTAAAATATTCGATTGAGCATTAAGAAATAACAAAGTGATAAGTAATTTTAACGATATCGATAAATATTAAATATAATTATGTGTTTTAAAAAAAAATATTTGCTCCAATTATATTATTTTCATGATTAATAATTACATACCTAATAACTAAAAAGTATACAATAGATTTAATAAAACTATATTAATAAAGGAATAAAATCACAAAAAAATATCAAAAAATGTACTAAAAATATGAAATTTACCGAGACAAATTGAACTATTTACTTGAAATAATACGGTATATTTAATAATAATCCACAATTACACTTACACTTAGTTATTTTTACTGTGTATCTTTTTATTTGGCGAGTACACGTGTTTAAGTCATAGGCGGATCCAGGGGGGGTAGCACTGGGGGCAAGTGCCACCCCCCTTGAAAAAAAAATAATATTAAAAAAAATTTTGGTGGGGGGAGCTATACCTATATCAAATATTAAATCATTTTTCCTATAAAGTGCCCCGACCGTAAATACATGCTGGATTCGCCCTTGGTTTCAGTATACACATTTTTTTCATAATTCAGTTATGTCCCAAAAATATTTTAATTGAATTCACTTAATTAATATACGAATATATGTATTTTTTGTTTATTATATTATTTAAAATATAAAAAAGTACAATCTGTACAAAACATACAATGTGTAGGCAGAGCCTGATTTACCAAATATATGACTCAGGACAAAATAAAAATACATTTTTATTTCAACAAAATAATATATTAGTATATAATATTACATAGTTAGTGATAGTCACCGGTGGGCTCCTTGGCCACGTGGGCCCAGGACAAATGTCTATTTTGTCCGTACGTAAATATGGCCCTGTGTGTAGGTACAATAAGTAAATTTGATGAGCGAAGGAATCGGATGCCTAAATAAGTTACCAAGTGGCGGCTCTATAATATATCCGTGTTTTTGCATAGTATACTAATGTTATACAAAGAAACATAGAAAAATGTTGATTATTAAATTTTAAGTTAAAATGTTTAACTAAATATTGCAAAGTGCAGACTATCTAGTTATAACATACGTTTCAGTTTTAATAAAATACGCTACAGTAGGATATAATATACAATATTATATATTTAAGTATTTAACACATACTATAAATAATATAGTTTATATTAATCGTAAATAGGTACAACATAATATGCATAATATATGACTGACCTGTTGTACGAGTGGCTACTACGATGTCAATCTTATCTAAGGTTAAGATTGAAATATTTATGCTGTATGTAAATCACAGCAAATTACAAAAAAAAAAATAGCAATTTATACACGATAATTAATTAAAATGTATACCAATACCCATTGTTTTGAGTGTCATTTAATAGTGATTAATACACAACACTACAAACGATCCATAATAAATTTTTTTTGAATTTAAAACTTATTTTATAAATAATTCAATGTATTTTTTTTAATTTTTTTTTTGTTATTTCTTGTTGAGTGGTGACTTTCTGATTTCAACATTATATAATAATATTATATATTATACGTATATACCTAATATTATTTTATGTATAACTAAATATACCTAATGGCTAATCAACATAATTAACTATGGGTCATTACACCTTATAAAAATTAATTAAATTCAGCATTTTAGAACTCTAAAAATATAATTATATCTGTATAAATTATATAAATAAATAATTTTGACGTTTTTAACAAGTGTAGAACAATTTATGTGGTCCCTCGTATACAAATATCAAGCTACTTGACCGAAAAGCAAACATTTTATTAACATAGGTAAATAAAAATAAAAACTAAAATAAAAAGAAAATTTAAAAAATCTAAATCTAAAACGTCTTAAAAAAAAACCAAAATATTTTGAAAATTATACAACGCTTAGAAAATGATAATAAACATTATTTGGTAAAATGATCTCAAAATACCAACTACATCAATAATTTTCTGCTATAAATCACTCTCAATATTAAAAATGGAATAGAATTTTAAATAATTTATAAATATAAATTATTTTTTTAAAAAAAAAAGAAATAGAAACATGCCATTCTACGTGAATACGTGATGAGACAAGAATATAAAATTAACGCATATTATCAATGTAAAACTAATAGATTTTTCATTTTTTGCTACGCTTAGAACCTAAAATTTAAATTTAATAATAGAATTTACTTTTATTTTTTGTTATCATTAGACTTTTTCAAGATAAAATAAAAATATATGAATAAATACATCTGGCATGTCTTAGTTAAAAATCAGTCACTCTAAGTAATATTAATTCATGTTACTCACGCCGTTAATATAATATATTTAATAAATAAACAAATAAAAATGATGACTCGAAAATTAATTAATTGTATAATTTACTACATATTTTAGAATAAAATATAATTCGTTCAGTAGTAAGGAATGATTAAATGAAACAAAACAGTAGTTTGTTATGTTCACGTAGCTTTTTAAATCGTTAAGGCTCAGTCTTTCAAACTTCCAATGATTCGAACCAAGATCGTCGTTTGAACACCAAAAAACATACTTGAAAATTAAAAGAATGGCTAAAAGACGGTGTAGATAGATAACTAAATGTAAATGACAAATAACGACATTAAAAATTATGAATGACGATTTACAAAACACGGTATATCATTCTTGCTTATTCAGCTGTCTTGGACCGGACAAAAGTATAGCCGTGATACCTATACATAATATAATAATACACGCGCTTAATAGTATACGTATATGCGGTTACCACCTATTATTGAATAACTACGCCCGAGAATATTTTAAACTTGTTTAAACATCTCATTTAGATTAGAAAATAGAAACTCGTCCGATTTTTTTTTTTTTTTTTACTACGCACTTACCTATGATATAGGTAGGCAGTTGGCACCAAACTGCTCTGCGGTACACGCACTAATACATAAACACAATGATACAACACAGTAACACACACGCAACACATCAACGTCAACGGGCGCAACAAGTGTGATCGAGCCACTGAGCCTCAACTATACGTCTCCTACGGCTATATCATTATTATTATAATATTCGTAGTATAAATGTCGACGAATAAAATAATAATAATAATATCAATAATATCAGCTAAATACATATTATTATTATTAATCTTTCCACCGCCGTACAGTGATGTATTGTTATTTATTTATTATTATTATTATTATTATTAGAATATGATATTATTGTAGACATTTGCACCGACACACACTAGCGTAAATCATCATGTGCGATAAAATGCTCGCGCACGTTATCGTAGACCGAAGAACGTTTCTGTAAAGTTTCCTCTCGGCGCGCGTCGATCTATTCCTCGTCGTTATCACTGTGCACACACACTCGAATGCGGACGCGCGCGCACCCAATGCCAACGAGATAATACTCGTGATAATAATATTATACAATAACCGTAATAATATTATATTTTACTTACTATTTCGATGTTATTATGTACCTGTACCACGAGCCGCGGCGACGTCGTCGGTCAACGAGATAACGCGCACACCATCCCGGTCCGGCGTGAGCACGCGGACGACCTCGCACCAAATCGCACATGTCGTCGTCGGAAATCGGAAAGCACATTTCAGTCGTTGGCCGACCGATCGATAATGATTGTTGTTGTCACTCGAACGATTATAATATTCGCATTGTCCGTTTACACTGTGATACCGATACGTGCGTGTGCGTAACTACGTAAAAAAAAAAAAAAAAAATCCGGGAGATCGTATTGTTATTGTTTTCATTAGCATAAACGGTCGAATCACTCTCCGACGGCAATTCGCCGGCCGGTCGAACCGAATGCTTTTTCGTCGTCGCTTTTGGTGTTTTCACGTGTCGACGGCGACGTCTAAATCGTTCGATACCGGAATCCAGTGCTCGTTCGTCACGTTGTTATCATTATAGTACCCATTTTGTTGCAGTCGTCTGTACTCTGTAGTCGGTCGCGCGCGACAGCACCCCCCTCACCTGGGTCTGATAAAACGGTAAAGTAATATTCATCTTATCTCGTACTATTTCAAAAAATATTTCTTTTTTTTTTCTAACTTTTAACGTTTCATTTTTGCATTGTACGTCACTACGTGTATTACCTGTACGAGTACTATACGTTTAACGAATTATTGTACTTTACGGATAGTGTATTAGGGTTAGGTTCCTCGAAGACTCCTAACCTAAGATAACTTCGAACATATTTTGTGTTATACCTTAGTTTAAAATAAATGTGCAACACTTTTTTGTTTTGCAACATTAGTTGGTGTACACCTCCGTGACTCGTGAGCACACGCTGGAAGGGACGGGTTATTATTTTTTCCAAAACCCAGATTTTTATAATATAATAAATAGGTAGGTTCCTAAAGTAATAAATATGTAGATAATACTTTTTTTTTTTTGATTGTCGCATATTACTTTATAGACGAGTTTATAGGTATTATAAAGCACATTTTTAAGACGTGTAGTTCTAAATCTAGATTACTACTTAAATTACTTTTAATTACGTTGTAATACTAAAATAAGTTTAGGACAATTTAGACTTATTAAAATTTCTACAAAACACACATAGTAAATCTTTGTACTATATTATTTTTATGGAGTTTTTTTGAAAACACTCTAAAGCATGTACTTTTTAAATATTTTTTGATGTTTCTGTCAGTAGTTTTTCTTTATTCTTTGAAAAACTTCAGGTAAATAATGAATGACATTTTCAAACTTGATCTTCCATCAAAAAATTTGATTTCAGATTTAAAAAGATGTTAAGTATAAAGTAAGTGGAACTTTTTGAGCTTTCTTTCTAAATAAAAAAGTCATTGAAAAAGTTTTTTTAATATCGTTTTAAAAACTTCACTTATATCTCTTCGCTCAAAATCTAAAAAAAGTCTTACATTAACATATTAGATTTTATTACTGTATTAAAATAATAACGTAAAAACAATTAATAAAATTATTAGTATATTGGTACATCGTTTGTAATTTTATTATGACTAATGACTTACCAATTATCAACTATCTATATTTTATAATTTACTGTAATATTTAACTTCTATGAAAAATTAACATTTAATTAAATATAGGTTTAAGATAATTTAGTGATCTTACTGTTAACTGTAATACTAATAAAAATGTTGATATTTAAATGTATTTATATTTTAAAAAGGTAGTAATATTTTAGAATAAAAGACGCAATTAGTCAAGTTATCAAGTCATAATTATTAACAAAAGTAGGGACTAAAATTAATATTTGAGACTTAACATACAATTGCATTTTTATCTATAGGTAAATTTAATCTATTTAATCATCTTTTTTGATTAATAAAAAAAGTGGGTACCACATTTAAGTAAAGCACATAGTACATACATAGGTACCTATTATAACAATATAGATAATTACATGATAAATAATAATATTCATCTCGAAAAAATAACATGGCATCATGCGAATACAGTATAAAAACTATTTACTGACCAAAGCATTTTCTTCCTCCTATGTACAAAATGGATCGTTAACGTTTTCGGATTTTTGCGGTTTACCTGTCGATCGTGTGTTGGAGAAACCGCATCGAAATTATTACATTATAGACCGGCTATGGTTAGATAAATCTCTTTTTTAAAATACATATGCACACACATAGTTATTAAGTCTATTAGGTACTATATGGAGAAAAAAAACTAAACATTGATTTTTCTCATGCATTAGAATTTTGACTGAAACGGCCTATCGATCAAACACAATGAATAAATAAATACCAATAAATGTAACATCTTTAAACCGCTGAAATCAACTGTATGGAACGGATTCGAGGCTTTTACGGGTATTGGCGTTTAGGCTAAGAAACAAACACCAAAAACGATGTACAAACGAGTTTCGTAGTTAATCTTATTATATGGTGGTTTAAAAACGATTTAATTTTCACAATTACTAGCATATATTATGCATATATTTATTTATATGTAATATTGAACAAAAGCTAGGAATTCAAAAAATGTCATGTTAAATTTGCATGTAAAAAAATATATTTTCTCCACATGGAATAATTTACTCCAATAGCCGCTTTGAAAATAAAAAATAAATATGAATATGAATATGTTATTTAAATGTGAATGTTTTATTTATATACGGTCAACGGTCAAGAAATAACATCGATGTCATTCGCACAATACTAGTATTTCAAAACGTTTAAACTGTTATGTAACCTTATGGCTTATAAAGTTATGTACATATTGTGTACTTACTACTTATACCAAACACCGTAGACGTAATTATGAAAACTCCGATTTATTACGAACTGTAAAATTTCAACGAGTAAACTTCTTAAAAAATGTAGTTATTAGTAAAACTATTAAAACTTTTAATTTGTGAGCAAATTTTTTACACAGCTATTACTGCAATATTATTTTAAACAGTGCAGTAGTTTATATATTTGTTAAATTGCTTAGATTTAGAATGGGTTTCAGCGTTATAATATAGGTGTTTTGATGCTTAAGAAGCCATACTACTTGTATTATAGAAACACAATACTGTTGGTGTTCACTGTTCTGTAATGACATATCCTATATACGTATCAAATTGTAATTAGGTAATTGTACCTACATACACTAATTTATTCACTACTGAATTAACTGATCATATTCCTAGAATATTTTAAATAAATAATATTAATACAGCATTGTATGTAGTAGGTATATAGCTCTATTCTACTTTTAATTATTGATTACTATCAGTTATATATATGAGAATGAAAGTATTATACAATGTGTACCTTTTATATTATATTATATTTCCAGTAAATTTAATTAGTTTGTTAAATTTAAATCCATATATGTTTAATAAAATATAAGATAATTATATATCCTATCCTGTTTTCATAGCAAATCATCTCATATCATCGTATCCATTAATATGAAAATTTCCTGAAGGTATAATTAGTAAAATATTGTGTTAAAAAGTTTGGTTTAATATTCCAACTATCATCAATACTATAGGACCTATAGTATAGGTTCTATAAAAAATAATATGACATCTTATACTAAGAAAAAAACTCAGATATACGTCATAATATGGTAATATACGCTATTAAAAATAATTACAGTGTTTTTTCATGAAATCTAAATTCTTCATAGATACGGTCTCAGGAGACTAATACTTTACCCGTATAAGGTCATGGTCCATTGAACGATGCTAATGAAGCAATCAACCGGTGCACAACGAAGAAAACGAGCGTTCCACAATATTATTATTAGAACAAAAGAACAACTGTGAATTGATTCGCTTTTTCGTTGTTTTTTGATACACTTCATGATTTACTGAAATTTCAGTGAATTACAATATTTTTGTTAGCTCCACTTGATCATTTACCTACTACTAGTTTGAAGTTAATACCTTAGGCTATAATTATTATATTTTATAGAAATTATATTATTTTTTTATTATATCATTATAATAATAAAAATTAAAACTGAATTTAATTTAATTGTATATTAATATATTACTACAAAATAAATATGAACAAATAAACAATCGATTATCTTAAAAACGTTTAACTTGCCGTAAAAAACTTTTTTTTTTAAATAAATTTAACCTAAGATTAAATTATTGGAACTAGTAAATATTTTTTTATTCATCTATAAGATTATTATGGTGTATCGTCTATAGCTATTAATTACGGAATTGTGAATTGTGATTAAAATAGTTAAGTTAGTATTTCTATGGTAAAATATATTACAGTAACATGGTTAACATTTAATTTTTAATTTATTTATTAATGAAAATTACATGAATTAATGTGTAGGTTCTTGAAACAAAAATTGGTAATATGTTAAACGTATTGTTTTCGTATGATGAACCTTTCCCTTAAATTCTACTAAGATATAAATCTGATCAACTAGTTTTCTTATTACATACTATTTAATAGAAAACATCATCATTCGTAACTACAACTTATTTGTACTTGATATACATATATAAACTAGTTTAACGAGGAGTTTAAATTCTCCAGGTCCTTAAGCTATTTTCGAAGTATATCAATCTTATTTAAAATAAGTTACCTAACCAGTAATAATCTTACAATTAAAAATCGAATTTAACTAATTATTATCATGTGTTTAGTGTTTACATAAACACTCGGTTAATAATAGAGATGCGTGATATGAATATACAAATAAAAACGTTGCATATTTAATAATGTTGACTATTGTTTTATAAAATATTGTTTATTGATTAGGTAATTCAAAATGCTTTGTTTGAATTATAATTCATAATGAATAATGATCGTTTGTATTATTTAGTTTGGACTGAATTAAATTAAATTTAAATTTAAAAAAAAGATTTTAGATTCTGAACGAAGTGATGAATGTATTGATTTTACAATGATGTGTTTTTTTTTTTTTTTTTTTTTGTGTCTGTGTACAGCATAACTAGTCGAAATAATGCTCCAATTTCAAACTATGGGGGTGGTTTCCGATGTAAAAGTGAATATCCTTGGTGCATTATAGAGGTAAAAAGTTAACATTTTCCAACAGTTTTCAAAAAAATCGAGAAAAACAAAAAAAAAATGACGGGAAAACGGCAATTTTTCCGCAAAACCAGTTTTCGACCAAATCGATTTTTTTTTATGGTTGTAATTCAAAAGCTAATCACTGAAAATACTTGAAATTTTCACCAAATGTTAATGTCAGTAGTATCTGTATATAGTTAAATTTTCAAAAAATTTTGACTTTTTTTTAGTTATTTATAGACCACTGAAATTTTCGATTTTTTTGAGAAATTTTTTGTAAAGTGTCGATAAAAAATTTTTGGATGACCAAAAAGTTTTAAAAATTTAATACAAGGTTCCTTATGAGTTGTTTTTAATGTAGCTAAAAAAAATTAAAAATCGTTAGTCACAATTTTTTTTTATAAGCGTTTTTAGTTCAAATTTTTACGAAATCTGTCGAAAACGCGAAAATTTGCAAGTAATTTTGAAGTTGAAAAATCATAAAATTTTTTTCTTTTATAACTAAGTTTTGAAAATTTGGTACAAGGTTCTCCATACATTTTTCTTCAAATATCTGTAAAAAAAACTACCGGATTCAGACAAAAAATTTTTATGAGTGTTTGAAATTTAAATTTTTACAAAAACCGCGTTAAATAACAGTTTAGCCTCAAACGATTTTTGATATTTGTTATTATTCAAAAAGTATAAGTCGTAGATACTTGAAAATTTTACCAGTTATTAAGATTTGCGTTTTCTTTACGTGATTTAAATTTCAAAATATTTTGACTTTTTTTGAGCTATTTATAGACAACTGAAATTTTCAATTTTTTTGAAGTGTCGATAAAATTTTTTTGGCCCTATCAAAATACTTGAAAATTTAATATAAAGTTCCTCATATGTTATTCTTATAGTGATTAAAAAATTATAAGAATACATAGGCACAATTTTTTTTATTAGCATTTGAAGTTCAAATTTTGACGAAAATTCGTCAAAATTATGAATATTTGCGAAATATTTGAAGTTGAAAAATCATAAAATTTTTTGTGTTTATAACTAAGGATTAAAAATACAACACTAAGTTTTCCATAAGTTTACCTTCAAGTATCTATAGAGAAAACTCGAAGTATCATTATAGGAAAAATGTTAAGTGCGTTTGAATTTTAAATTTTAACGAAATAGCGTAACGATAACGATTTATCCTCAAACGATTTTAAATATTTGTTATTATTCAAAAAGTATAAGTCGTAGATACTTGAAAATTTTACCAGTTATTAAGATTCGCGTTTTCTTTACGTGATTTAATTTTCAAAATATTTTTTAATATAAGCTGGTTTTTTTAAACCACCTTTTTCACTAACCACTAGAAATTATATCCTAGGCTGACAAATCATCTTCGTTCAGAATCGTTTTTCGTATACAATGATAACTATCATTGGATTCAAATTTAACACTCCTATAATATATAATAATGATCCATACGGCACCTAATGTACAGCAGAGCGGTACTCACTTGCCCGCTTTTTTTATATAAATTTCTTTTTTATTAAACATATTTTATATTATACATGATTCATAATCAATTATACGTTAAGTCAAGGTGAAAGACAGTAGGTATAGGTTATAACTTATAACTTTATAAGGTTAAACTAATCTAACAAATAATGTTTATTTATAGTTTTATTTTAAAAAGAAAATAGGTGCAATTTTATTATTATAATTTTAATATTATGTTATAGATTATAATTTTTAATTTTATTTTACACAAGTGACATTATCAATAAAATAAAATGTCATTAAGTCTAATTATGTAATACGTCAATGTCGCCATTCATTAATATTGTAGTATAAAGACAAATACAATTGAAATACTTAATGAACCTTTCTAAATATTTTCATAAAATATTAAGAAAAATATTAGATTGAGATCTGAGCCTTGAAGTTTTGTTTATTCGATTATATTTAAAACTCTCACGCTCAACCGGTGCAACACATCTTGGATAATCATACTACGTGCAAGGACGAGAGATTTGTACTCGCCGTGTTTTAATATTTTCCAACCCACCCCGATAGTTGTTCTCACTAGAGTTGAACACATTAAATACGAAATAAACATGAGAGGCGAAAGTACAGGAACTACGCCACCGAACACGAACACTTCTATAGAACACATAAATACACGGTTTTAACAATGGATATACGGATAGTATATTAGGTAGGGCACGGCAGCTATTATGGTCATAACACCTGTTTCAGTCATTTTTAGTGTATTAATTGGATGGTGTAGCAAAATAATATTTAAACATCGCTAAATAAGTTTTAAGTACCTTAGGATCGTGAGAAAATAATTTCAAAACCAAGAAAACATATTTGCCTTTACGGCTTTACGTATGAATGAAAGAAAATATTAATCCGTGTATATATTTTAATAACCTCTCCCAACACATTAAATTATGATTTTAGACATCATAATATAAAAATTGTTTGTTTTAATCTGTTTATTCAATGTTGATTGTTTGCCGTTGGGTATACCAACTATATTAATAATGATTATTCTTTTCAATTGAATATGTTAGTTTTAATTAATACTTTAAATATATACATAATGATTTATTTAATTTACCTATCATATAATTTTTATAATACCATATAATGTATGTATTGTATCAAAGACATTAAGCCATGACTTTTATAAAGAAGCATGTGCATGAGTATATCTATTATAAAATTATAGAATGTAAAATTACAAATTAAACGTCTTAGGTATATAAAAAATATTTATATCATACATTATGAATCGTCAAACATTCGTATTTTCTAATCAAAATAAGAGCGTGATGTTATTACAAGCTATTTCAAATTAAGAACCAAACATCACATCAATGCGTTTTCTTATATAATATTAAATAGTTACCTAGTTTTCACTTAGCTCTTTCCACTTGCTATTTGATTAATCGTAGATAGATATAGGTATATATAATTTGCATTAAAAAAATACCACTTTATTTTTTTAACACGCTGTGTTTACTGTAATAAAAACAAATTTAAAGTATAAGTTTTCAATTTATAATTATATTAGTAATAGCAATACTTTTTATAACTATACATATAATATACTGTGTAGATGTTAGAAATGAGACCGGAGGACAGATGTTAAAACAATCTGCGAATTCATTGAAATACATTAATACGTTTCTATTTTCTTTAATTCTTTATAAACAAAAACAAAAATTATCAACATTAAAACAGTTGTATGAAAAACAACAATATTCATTGACTGTCTTCCCGAAATTTGCAAGTCCTAATAATGTAATAATGGGATGGTGGATGGGGGTCAAATCCCTTCCTCGTTGTATTTTTTCCCTGCGTACAAATTAAAAAATTTTCGATAGAACATAAATATAGGTATATAGTTTAATATAACTCACCCTCCCCGTTGTAAATTTCTTTGTCCGCCATTGTGTATAATATGTGGATCAAATACAGCAATAACGTGTTCCTATTTACCGTAACCATTTCGTGTGCAGTGTGCACATTTCTATGTTACCACGGTTTCACATCGTGCGACACGAACTTTATACCTAAACCTATTACCTACGCCATCAGCTACAGTTATAAAAGTATACGATATATCTGCACCAAATTTATGTACGATCGATTTGTGTTCGTAGGTCAGGTGCAGGCTGTGGACTCGGCGGCGGTCAGACGCAACAACGCCTCGCAACTGAGCGACGGTCCCAAGGACGGGAGCGTTCTCAGGAGGGTCGCCAAGGTCACGCTGGACCAGGCCACCAAAGACCAAAAACCAGTGAGACCGAAACATGTGCCGGAAAAGTTGGACTTCAGGAACCGTGAAAAGTTTGAAGGTAAGCGATTATACGTCCGGTGCAAGCGACGTCCGGATACGTCGTATATTATAATATAGGCAGCTATTGCAAGCGAGAGCACCCGCACGTCCTCAGCGGCTGTGAATCAAATTGCATTTTTACTCGAAACCGGTTTTCGATTATTTTTTGGCTACGACTAGCGACCGAAAGGTAGAAAAAAAGATACCGGCTAGCCTTGGATAAAACCGACTAATAGGAAAAGAAAAAAGATCAACAGTAATCACCGCCTCATGTACTAATATTGAATGACTGTGGGAAAACAATAACCTCTGCTGTAGCTCGGTATGATAATAGTAGGAGATTTCATTACCTATACTATATATTATTTTTCGGTAAAATATCAGTATTTGTCATTTGGTACTTTTTTCTCTGTTGATAACGAAAAATCTGTTCGCGTTGTGTGCAGTCAATCGATATCTAATTTTCTATGTCGTCTAGTGCATAAGTGGGCGTTTTATATAATATACCTATTATATAAAATAGTAAATACATAATAATATATTGGATAGTTTTTATTTGTTTTTACATTAAACACTCATCAATATCTTTAAAAGTATATGAATGTTTTGTTTAGATAATATTTCAATAACATCTAATTATTGATTACAAAATAATATTTTCGAAAAAACATAAACTTATATTTTTATTTTACTCTCTTTTACCTACTATTACGTCCGCTTGTTTACAATTTCAGTACTTATAAGTTATAACTAATTAACTAGGCATTCGTTCGAAATTTGATATTACTTTTCAAACAAATAATGAGTTTCACTTTTACAAGAATCATTATGTATAAATTATTCGTATATTATAGGTATAAGCAAATATCAATTTAATGTTTATAAACATAACTATTAACTTGATTACTGTTTTATGTGTAAAAATGCATAAACAGCTGTTCAAATTGTGTCTCGTAATTTCGGATAAATATACCTACATTACATAAGTACGCATAAAAAACTTATTGATTGACATTTTTTTTTTCTAAAGAAAATATGTAGATTGTAGAGCATGTAGGTATTATTTTATTATGATGTATCTACACGTGGAAAGATACAATATAATACTATAATAATACGATTTCTCGTTTATATACGGTAATAGTGATTTGTTATTCCATAGGTCTATAGTATAGCTATATTTTTATGATGGAGGTCAAAGGAAGACGTCTCGACGATGCTTAAATTATCGTTTATTTACAAGCAGGGGCGTCGCTTCTGTTGGATATACAACATTAACCATGATTCATCCGACGTTATTATTTTACATTTTGCAGTTTATGATTTATCAGTATATGTATACTAACGGTAGCATTACATTGTATGTTCATAACGTTTATCAACTGATGTGGTCTGTGGTTTGAGTGACTAAACAATAAACATGCATATTATATGCATATTTTAAAAAAGAGTAAATCATGTTACATTAATATGTCACAAAAGGTTATTTTGAAATGCGATTTGGCACTAACTTTTTTTAATTTGAAGTACCTAATTAAAAAAATAAGTAACGTTCCTATAATATATTAACATGCAAGTATGTAACAACCAATATGATATTATTAACAGCAGCCAACTATATGATTTTATGTAACATTTCGTCACGTGTATTGAATGTCATACTATATTTTTGCGATGTACCTATCTTGTCATATCTATAAAAAGTAATATACCTATACCTACACAGTATTTATACGTAACGCTAAAATTACGTAATATTATCATTATATGCCAATATGAAAATAATATATTATATTATAATTTTTTTTTGCAATAAACGGACAATAACTAATGTTATGTTTATTATAATCATCATTAAAAAAAAATAATAACAACTTCTAATATTGGTAACAATTGTAGTTTTGTCTCATGTGCCTATACACATTTCCAAGTCATGCTGACATTAAAAAAATTTAACTACTAAGCAAAAAAAAAAATGTATACTCTAAGATGTACTTAGATATTATTAAAATATTTTCTGTGAAAAAACCATCTCTTAAAATTGTTTGCCCTGATTCAAACACAACACAATAATGGAATAATTTTATATAATATTATGTATTATGTACTATTTATTATTATATTATGGGTATCAAGTTCAGGTAAAGTAATCATCTATAATACTCTGTATTTATTATAAGGGGCATATTATATGATAGGTATTAGGTGCCTACTGCTGATACTAGTGTATACTGTATACGATATCGGATATACAAATTGGCGCCAGCATATATTTTAAATGGTCAAGGAATCGTCCACATTCACAGCCTCAAGTTCATATGCCAGTAGACTGAACATAATATTTATTTATATGAGTTTATTAAGTTACTTAAAAAAGTATTTTAGTCATTATCACTCATTCGTCAAAAATGAAAAAAAAACATCATAATTATATGCCGTCGATTTTTTTCTTATTTTCTGGTTATGGTAACACTGTGAATTTAAAAAAAAAATTACCCCCTCCCTTATATAAGGGTTCAATTATGACCTCGCGATATTATATCTATACGTATTTGTATCTGATACTTATTCGTACTTATTTTCTTTACTACCATTGTACATTAAAAAAAAATATATATATATATATATATATATAATGGAATGTACCTATCTACGAGTTTACAGCATAGTTGGCGTAATCCCATTATTATGTACTCGTGTTTTATAAATCAATTTATTATTACAGTCGATTGTCAAACGACATACAATGTCGTTGTAGAAGATCGAATGAAAAAAAGAGCACACGCGCGCGACGTGCCGATGTCTATTAAGAAGACGCCACACTTGCATGTTTTGTCTCCGTATATAAACGTATAACTTAGCAAATTTGCGTTTAGTAAAACCAATTTCTTACTGGTAGCTTTTTGATTTCATATTAGAGTGAATTCATTAATTATTAAACGTATGGGTAATAATGTTATAATATAGGGCATCGTATTGTACGTTTTTATATTGATATTTAAATTTTTAAGTAAATAATTTTCTATAAATTAAAATACCAATATAAAAGCCTATACCTATAAAATATCCAAGAATATTAAATCTAATAATACAGAATTACAAGTTATTAATCATCTAAACATACAGCATCAATTCTTACCAAACCAATGAATGGGGTCTGTAATTTTTCATAGCAAAATAAAGGATGGAGATAGATTTAATCTCACACAGTTACGAGTTATAGATAACACATAATTTGTATGAATATTACTTAAAATTATAGAAACATGATGTAACCAGTTTTAATATTATCGAAATACTTAATTTTATCTAAATTTGAATCGATATGATAGACATAAATCATTACTATGAACGTGCAAGTACTTGTAATGATACATATCAATGGCGTAGATACGATTTTTTTCTGGGGGGGTTTTATATTATATTTATGATACAAATTACGAAATATCAGTACTTCGTTTTTATTTTGCCCTAACCATTATATAAAATATTTTGGTTTTAGGGTGGGGTGGAAACCCCTTACACCACCCCCGTAAATACGCATACATATTATTTTATTAAAAAAAACTTTATGATCTCGCCGTTGTGTAACATTTAAGTTATTTTTGTGTAATGTCTATCATAAATTAGTATACATTTATGAACATACGAAATACTGGAGTATTTTTAATTTCTAATTTATAGTTTTTCATAAAAATACTGCTATGATCACGTCAATAATCGCATCTGTTAATAATGTAGTTATATATGTATATTAAACGTCTCTCCACACGATAATGTAAATTTAAATATAAAATAATTATTATATATAAAAAAGTATCAAATTATAGACGAACAAAGACGAATTTCTACTAGATAAATATACAATTAATATATTAATTACGTTTTTATTAGAAATATAATTGTTATTGTTTCCGAATATTTAAATCGAGATTTATTACTGGATTATTGGCGCAAAATTAAACGTAATGTGTATTTTTATAATTTTCAAATACCTAGGTATGTAGTGAAAATAAAGTTGGCTAGGTATAATTTTATTTACTCAAAAAATTACAGTGCGCTCAATACCCCTTTAAATCTCCCCACACGTAATTACGCGCTTATGATGGGCGGTTGATGCACATCATCGGTAATAACCCTAAGCTAGGTATATCATTCGTAAAAATTCTCCCACGGGTTCGCTCGGAGGGTGTGGTGCAGGCGGGAACACGAGGGGAAGGTGATTCTTGCGAAGGTATATACGACGACCACGTTCGGGTCGGCGACAGCTGTTGCTGCCGCCAGCTCTCCCAATATATTGTTTATGGAGTCTTTGGACGGACTGCTGTTGCACAGCCGCGCCGCAGGAGATAGTTTTTCGATATCATCGGATCGCGGTCATCCGTCCGTCCGTCAAACCGATTTTTATCTATTGTAGATCGCCGACACGCGCGTGATACGTCCGTCATCGCGGCTTATTTTTTTTTCACCATTATTATTGCTGCTGCGCCGCGATCACGATCGAATTTTCCTAACTATTTATTTCTCTCTGACGGTGTGCGTATAATATAGTACCGCGCCGCAAAATCGTGTGTTCCTTTTTCCGGTTGTTTATATTATATTCGTGATGTCGGCGAGCACGCGCGCCTCCCCAAAAACGGACGACGACCGTCGTGACTCGGCGCCGTGGAGGTGACGCGCGTGCGCGAAAACCGGCAGGTGGCTGCAGCGTCTTGTGTTCGGCTCGTATATTATCATAGTCATATGCTACAACTATAATATGCATTATAATACACTGCTGCAGTACCTATACATAATATATACTATGTCGAATAATAATAATAATATCGTGTAATATATTATTATAATATGCACAGTGTATACGTCATACATGTATAACTGCAGCAGCAACGCCGAGACACGAGTGTCCCTATATGTATATACGTACGAGAGCTGCAAAAAGGGGAGAGTGTGCGCGGCAGTGTGAGAATGAAAGAGATTTAGCTCGTCGGCCCAAAAGATATATAATATATTATATTATTATAATACGATAAATATTATAATGTTCGTGTACGTATACTGCCGCGTGTGTGTACATACATACCTCTCGCGCGTACAGCCGTTTTCAGCCGGTGGTCGACCTTCTTGGTCCGTCGCCGCCGCCGCCGCCGCCGCCGTCGCGATGTCCCACACCACATGGTAATATTATCGGTACTAATCAGTGTGCGTTTGGACGTTCGATCGGTCGCAATAATCTCGCGCTCGTCTTTCGACCGCGTGTGTGTTAAAACATCGTATCGCAGTGCGGCGCGCGAACGTGGTCACGGTGGTTAGGACCCATCGGTCGCCGTCAACACGCCTGTGATAATAATATTATTATTGTTAAACGCGGCGGCGGCGGTTGAAGAATATCTTTATTTCGCGCGGAAACATTATAAGGCGACTCCGGCACGACAAAATACGGCGCGTAAGATCATCGTCTGTACGACGTAGGTACGTGTGGGTAGTGATAATTTTATATTATAATATATAGCTATGCCGTGATATATACCTTTACGGCTTGATCGTCTCAGTAGTGTGTATAATGACTCTTAACACGAGTGTATATTGTTTTAAACACACGTCCGGCTGGTATAATCTGTTTACCCAATATTATAGTGAAAACATAGGTACCTACCTACTTTATTGTAACAAAAAAAAATAAATAAATAAATAAATAAAAAACAGAATAATATTCTTTATATTTATACACATATTACAATATTATACGGACGTTTTAGTGAATGAATTGATGTTGGTTATAACTATGAATTCGGAGGGTTATGGGAAGAAGCGAAATATTTCTATGATGTGATCACTCGGTTGTTTTTTTTTTTTTTTTTTTTTTTTGTTTTAGTAAGTAAAATTTAGTAAGGTATCTTAGAACATGTTGCAAGCATATGTTTTTTTTTTTTAAGAAAAAACATTCAAATGTTATTTCTATAACCTTCACGTTTTGACTTCACGCTAAATTCAACATCAAAAATAATACTATACCTATCCGGTGACTTTCGTTTTTATTTTATTTTTTTTATAGTCAACGATTTGAAAAGTAGCTTGTCAGACTTATAATGAATACAAATAGATGTTTATATTTGATCGTAAAATATGATTCAGTGTTGGTAATTACCAAAGTACCTACGATTTAATATGCGATGAATTCAAATTATTACAGGTACATTAGATACAATATATTATTAATATATACTTAGTAGCATTTAGCATTAGTAGCTGATTAGAAAAATATAATTTCTATAAATAATAAATATAAATAATTACAATAAGCTGTGGTCGCATTTTTTCGGTCCATACTATTCTTGCTCCTGAATAAAAAGGTTTAAAATAAGTTTAGAAATAAGTACAAATGACCCGCATAACTTTTTTAACGTAATTGCATCAATAACTATCAATATAATGATTATATATAAAATAAATGAAATATATTTTAAAAATAGCAAAATAATATTAGCTAAACTTAACAAACAAAATTAAATTAATTATAATTTATTTATATTTGCTATTCTTATATAAATTCACAAAAATAATCATAATATTAGTAACCATAAAAATATGTTTGAAAAATGCATATTTAAATTCCTAGCATATGCATAGTTATTATAGTAGTTACTAGTTACTTAATAAACAGGTTAAAAATTAAAACTTGAAACGAATTTTTTGTTAGGTAACTAAAACTTAGGTATAATAATAATTGCAATAAATATTAACGTAATAGTAATGATTAAATTTTCATAAAAACATGTTATACAAGTTGAAATTTAACGGATACCTACCTATATTTTAATAAAAGCTAAGCTAGAAATATTAACTCTTTTTCTAATGTTTTATTTGTTTCTCAGAAATACTTGAACTAATCGATGTTACTTATATGGTCTATACATACAATAAATTATCGACTTAAGACTTTGAATACACAATCGTTGTCAGTCAATTATATTGTTATACTAATTTTAATGAATTTACCTTTTCGTACTTATTCTACGAGTACATTATATTATGAACCTAGTAGCTACCTCTACCTATACGGCTATACCTATATTGATTGTATGATTTAGATTGTATGTATTCCCTAATTAACTATTTATTCTAAATATGATTGAATATCCATAAATGGATATTGTATAACTTAATGATCTTACATTCTATTGTCTATCATGTTAATTAATATGTATATCTTTAATTCATTTCAAAGGCGTTAAAAATAATTATAAAGCTATAATTGCAGTGAATAAATCATAACCTTCCTCAAAAACTTGTTTTTTATGCTGTTGACATAATGACATACTTTAATCGTAAATCGACCGGTTATAGTGTATTTTAATAGTATTATAATTTATAAGTGAATAAAAATAAAAATCACAATAATAATTATCTAATGTAATTTTTATTGCAATTAATATTTTTAATTATTATTCGTTAACTTATCAACAAATATTAGTTCGTTTTCAGATTACATCAATTGTATTTATGATAATTATTTATGTGTTTAACAAATTACTATTTTATATTACTATTTTTAACACAAAAATATTTAAGTTGAATTTCTAAATATTAAATCTGTTAGCTTTAAAAATTATTTAACCACAAAATATAATACTTTAACGTTCATTTTCAAATGAATTTATTATTATTCATATTATATATATATAGATTATTTTACGTATACTTTTTTTTCATGATATTTTAAGCATTAATTATGCTAAATAATATATTAGATATAATTATATTTAATAATTATAAATAGTTGGTAGTTTATTTCATCTTTGCAGACTAACAATTCAAATACTAATATAATATACGTATGGTGTCCATTATTTTTTTACGTTTGCCCAGTTAAGTCAATACATATCTATTTATTGTATAATAACAATATAAATAAACAATCATAGCTTTTAGTTTTTTCGTGAAAAGGGATAAAAAATATATCTCCTAAGTGAATCGTTAAACCTTCCACGCTTAAAATATTTATATTTTATGATAAAACGTTTTTTATTTAATAAATATATTAATAATTTATTATTTAGTTGATACAAACAAATTAAGGACCAACGATTGCAGTTATTTTTTAATTCCTCTCATTGTATAATTTGTATTTATAATATGTGTTAATAATGTGGCATTTTCATGTTGTACACTTTTTTTAAAAAATATGTTCCTTATTTCATTAGTAATTTTGTTATAGGATCAGTCATAATTATAATGTCTAGGTAAATATTATTAAAATATAAATAATATGAATTATTTTATTATAAATGTGTTGTATAAATTAAATTTTAAAGTATACATTAAGTTTATTATTAGTATACTACATATATATTTTATTTTTTTTAAAAAAATATTCTAAACAAACTATGGAGTCATAATAAATATTATACTGTGTACATTCTGAGATTTTGAAATACCACATGGTTTTCTACTGTATGATACAGTACAAAAAATACGTATGTTATAACTGACTCTTTAAACAAAAATGGTTCTTATATTGTTTTGTAAGTCTAAAAAAAATATTTAAATAGCTTCACATCATTGTTATTATTATATGTAATAGAATATCTACAAACTAAATATTTATAATACGTATAACCTTATGATTCCGTATTCTCTATTTAACGGTCTGAGATTTCCGTCAGATGGTTGACTGGATAGTATTTGGAATCGATTACCGTATTATTATTTTGTGTTTCGGTGTACCTATAATTGACGGACGGACAAACCTGACAGGTGTGAAAAGTGCACAAGCGAGTGCATCAATATACTCGTTATACAGCTATTATTTGTTCTTTATTCTCTATAGTGGTATTTTTTTACGAGTGTACATGACGACTGACTGGACATTGATTAAAAAAATATAGGTAGGTACCTACTAGCTACGGTGTTTTTTTTAAGACAACAATACCGGCATATTCTATTCTTAAAATAAAATAAAAACATATAATATATTTAAGGCTTTTATCATTATTGTATTTACAAATTTTTTTCAATGTTCGATACATACATAATTGTTTTTAATATCATATTTTTTAGTGTATCGTAATAATCACTTATTGTTTATATCTATACTGTATATTATATACGTATCAACGCATTAAAACACAAATGTTTGAAAATTTAAAATATCAAGACGTTCATTTCATTTAATAATAATTTATCCATCGATATTCGATACATTTTTAAGAAGACATTTAGATTAAAATTGATACAGATTGTGCTTGTACATTTATTATTACTCAGCAATAATAAAATGATTAGATCTACAACGATCTCATTGTCAGCGACCTTTATTATACACACTTTAATGTAAATCGTTATGAAACTGATGATTCGAATAATATGTACCTATATAGGTACGTGATAACCACAGGCTAACTTTTACTATTGACGGCCTACATAGAAGGTGCATATTGTTAAAATAAGAAAAATGTAATCAGAAATAAAACAAAAACGAAAAATGAATTGTTAACAAAATAATACCACTGTATATTATACATTGTTGTTCGGCCAAGCAAATAATTTACTTGAGATTGCGTGAGAAATTATTATAATTTGTTATTAAAAGTCTTAAATATGTATATGTAGAGTTCTGTAGATATATAGGTATGTATATTATATTATATAGGTACAGCTAAAACGAAATAAAAACAATTTTATTTCCACTATAGGTATACCATTGAGTGCACCTATCAATACTATATATATTGATGGATTTAATTACAATGTAGTGTGTGAGTGTGTTGTAATATTCTAAACCCTACCCTACAGTAATATAATATATACATACATCGTGTATATACTGTGTACGAGGCGTAGTTTGTTGACCGCATTTACAATAGCCATGCATAATAACATTAACTAAAGAACTTATCATAAGTTGCAATCATCACGGATCATCGGTTTTGTCGATCACGAATATATAGTTTTAACCAGATAACACAATATATTGGTATTAAATTCCAAATACAATTTTCTATAAATAACAGATATAATTAAAAAAAAAAAATAAATAAAAAACCACTGACTATCTACCGTATGATATTTACTCGAATGACCTAATACATTTTTAAATTAAACAAATGTTTTATACAAAACATAGTACAAAACGCATAGTAATAGAGTGAAATTGTTTTCATTAATTTTTATCATGATTCTGTGTTGTTGAAACTTGAAAGTCGGCCTGGAATTTTGGTATCTATTACTCCAAATAGAACTTTCCATTTTACATAATACATAGTAAAATACTAAATTACCATTGATTAAAATAAGTGCAAGGGTAATAAACACGGTTAACGATTCGACCAGTTAATGTATTATACTTAATTCAATATTATTGATTTTAAAAAAGTTGACTTAAATGGTACTACTGTACCAGTGTAGAATCGAATAAAATTCATAATACTGTTAGTTTTTTAATGATAATATTTTGGTTAACTACAATCAACAATAACAGTAAAAATAAATTACCTATACGATAAAAAATAAGATCTTTTATTCATAAATATTAAGTGTATCATAAAAATTATATGTCAGTATGATATTTTTTTCAATACATTTAATATCTATCTATGTATGATTAAATATAACAACCATAATAATTCCTTATGGTTTTATTTATACATATTCATTCAATTTGAAGGTAGTTAATATAATAGTATAAATCATAGCAATCACATAATAGCTTATCGTTCAATCCGGCTTGATTAAATTCATTCTAACTTAGAATAAATGTTATAAATAAAATATTTATAGTGTACAATTCAAGATCTTATTTTTTATTTATCCAAGTATAGAGTAATAAGTAATTTAAGTTCATTTTTATAGGCAAGTAAAAAGTACCTTTTTTTATGCGTTTTGAACCGACGACCGGAAGGGGACTGCTTTCGCATTGCTTCCTTCCCGAGTAAAAAGTACCTATAATGTTTAAATGTAATGATTTTAAATTACACATATTGTATCCAAGGATTCAATTTTTTTTTTTTTTTTTTTTTGAAGGAAGCTAGGTAAACCCAAATAACAACCACTCCTTGTGCAAACATATATAAGACAAAAAAAATATTAAAATTAATTTTACAAATAACATTAAATAAAAAATTCAACATCATTTATATAAATATAGGTATGATATGGACGATAATATTATGGTTTATCCGATACATCATCTTATTCTTCAATTCTTGTACAACTATACTACCTAATGATAAAGAAATAATTTTGAATAATTTTCAGAATTTTTCGTTGCCAATTTATTCCTAATTCTTCTTTCACCCCCTCATTTATAACTCTTTTCGCAAAAAATATAATATAATTTGTTTAAAAGCGTTATTACATCTTAGGAATAGTAGTACAGTCACGTACCAAGAAAAAGAAACGACTAAATTTCGTTGACGAACAATATAAATGTCTGTATGCCAATGGAAAACTATTATCTACATTCTATGTATTATAATGAATTGATTATTCATAAAAGCATAATTAATTATAGTTGACCATGAAAGGGCAGCTGTAGTATAAAAAAAACACCGAGCGCAAGTTTAAACTTCCAAACTCATGCTCCATTTATAAATTAAAATCGTGTGCTGCATCATGTTCCAAAAGCTATTAATCTAATTCAAGAAGTCCATTTGTCAAATGCAACCATATTTTAACTTTCTAAGTAATATAAATATAACATCACACATTCACGCATGAATAAAAAAAATCAAATTAACCTGTATGCTGTACGTCTATACACCAAGTATCGAGAGAAATAAAAAAACTGTTTTAGTAGGAATAAAAGCAAGATCAATATATTATCCCATCACATTAACATTTAAAACTTTAATACTGCCTAAAAACTATCTCAATATTCATAATATAATAAAAAATATGATAATATTAATAATATAATAATTATAATATTCATATTCAATTTCCATAATCCTAACTCACTAGACAAAGTAAAATAAAATAAGATGTCTAGGTAAACTCAAACATAATGAACACATCCCCGGGGGAAACTCCTAAGTAGTTTATACCTATAACGACCAAGTTATACGTATAGATTCCCAATGAATAAAAAAAATAACCTAAAGTGTGCCTATTTTAAAGTTTCATGTAAACGTAAATTATATTCTTGTCCACTTTATGAGAACTTTCAAATAAAAGGCAAATTGTAATCCAAATGTCATTATCTCTTCTCATTATCAACCGATTTGATTAAAAAATTATTAACTGCTGGTCATCACTTTAAAAATAATATAATTTAATATAATTTTTTTACTATTAATTTATTTATACTTATAAAACCAACTGTAAAACGTTTTAAATTCAATGACGAATGACTCCGCCAACCACGATAAAAATAAATAAATAATAGTTATTTTTACTGTTATAATATATATATACCTAATATTCCTAAAAACAAACTTAAACAATCGAACACAACTAAGTCGTCTATACTGCGCAATAAAGCTATAAATTATTATAATATTCATATATGTATTGAAATACTTAATTTCTAAAAACTATTTAAAATAGTGATAAATTATATGTATCTCGTCTAGAAAATGTAGGTACCTAACCACATTTTTACACCTACATAAAGAATATATTATGTACTTGGAATTTCAGTGTACACTTCTCCAGCCCTACTACGAGCACTATACATCCTTATAGTAACTTTCTTCAGTTTTATGCCATAGTAGGGTAGGACTATCGCAATTCCATAAACGGTACAAGGTCTAATGTCTATGTGTTATTTCAACTGAAATACAAATTTACTGTACCAACATAATAAATAGGCCAGGGAGTTTATTGCAATGAGTAAATTCTATTTGTGGTGTTTTATTCATGTTTTAACAATCTGTGTGATTTGGATATTGTATCTATGCATACGATTTATAACCAACTTGCAACCTACAAATTCATTTGTCGTTTCATAAAAATATATTTTATTATATATTTGATCTTTTTTATGCATGAGTACGACATTCCTGTAAAAATGCACAGGTTAACAAGTTTGATATATTGCACACATTATTCCTATAGACAGTTGAGTAAGTACCTACCAACGATTTAATGTTATTTATTTATACTGCTATTAATGTTTGAAGTGTAATATACAGGTATTACCTATTATGAACTATTTTATTAATTGTTAATAACTTTTTTGAGTTAAGTTTAATATTTAACGATTTTACTGCAAAAGAAAAAAATAACAATTTAACGGCATCTCTTAAAACGGATATTCTATAGTACCTATAATATTATAATTATTGTTATTATTAATATTACTATTATTATTACTATTATATCTTACTTGCGTGTTTTATTGATCATTGGATTTTTTTAAATACCTAATGAAGAATTGAAAAATTTCTCTTAAAAGTATAGTAATTTTAAGAAATATTTTTGCTAAAATTGGTATACTTTGGCATAACTATAATAATATAATAGTTAAAATGCATATTTCAGTTCTAATTATGTATATAATATAATAATATAACGTTTATTGTATTTATATGCGATGGATATATTAAAATGAATTCGAATGCCCTTCTTTCACCGCAGACAAGAAATCCTGTCGGTAATATTTTTGCGTGTATAATAATCGCGGTCTGCGGAAAAACAGATAGGTACCCTCCAGCTACAGGTAGCAGCCCGGATGTCAGCTTATTTAACATAAAATATAATATTATATTATACAAATGTACGTTCGTGTGTAGACTCGATATTATTACGTTTGCGGCTTTAAGCGTGTATAATATGTATTAAATTCTTAATCGAATTTCGCACAGCAATTATTTTTGACCGAGTACTTTCCATTGTAATATTGACTCGTGCAGTATATATATATATATGCTATATTACGTTTATTTTATTTTTACGTTAAAAATATGTCCAACAGACATCTGCACCGGGCGTCCTTGAATTTATTAAAATTATGATTGTATAATTACGACTATATACGATATGTTTTTTCTCGACTACTCCAAAACGAATAGGTATTTAAATAAACACATTATAATATTTATATATATATATATATATTATATTATATTATACATATTATAGTCGTATGATATTGGCGAGGATGACGGGTCCAGTTATTTACTTATCGTGCTTATCCGCGATATGCTCGTCCATATAATAATGTATGTAGTTAGATACTCTACATTACAATTATTATATACCTTATACCATCATACAAAATACGAAAAACGCATGCCAAAAACGCATTTAACCGCCGCAATTCGCCATCGTACCTCTGCAATAATATTATAATCACTATAGTGGCGCATTATTATAATATACGAGTATACCTAATAGTACCTACGTACACACAATATATTATAACTCGATGCATCACGCCATAAAATAATAATACTTATAAAAATATGTTTTTCTCGTCTTCTCTCACGCTCGGCGACGTGGGCATTACTATGCACGCCAAACGTGCTCATCCTATTTTCTTCTTCAATAATGCATGTTATTCATTATTTGATTTTTTAAATTTTTAAATATACCTAAGTACCATACTTTCAAATTCTTGAGAATTTTGATACTACTTGTACTACTCGAGGAATATCCTGTGGAGATTTAAGTTTATATTTTTCAAATAACTACTGTCTTTTTATACAGTAAGTTATTTAGTAAATAATTTTTCTGAAAATGTTGACGTACCAACCTATCGAAATCTAAATTCAAACGAATAGTTTTCAAGTTATCTAACTTTGTGTATTCAGTATTATTATACTCATAGTCATAGTCCATAGTATAATAAGTTTGGAAACTATAAGGGCTATAAGGGCTATTGACTTGAACTATTTATAATTTTATAAAAATAGTCCAAGTATAATAAATTCAAGAATTCGATACGACATTTATTTTATATTACTGTAAAACCATTTTTAAGGACTATTATCCTTATTACAAGTATTTTTTCATCTAAAAAATTACTTGTTCGAATTTTTTTGAATTATTGTTACATCAACACTTTTTAAAAAATTAATTCGCTAAATAATTTGTCACAAAGAAGGGTTAGATTGTAAGGTATAAGTTTGTATCATTACAAAAGTCACCCCTGCAAGTACAAAAAATTTCAAGTATTAAAATATTTTATTAAAGTACCTATTAAATTTAAAAATTTCAAAAATCAAAATTTGAATAAATTTATTAATCGATGAAAAAAGGCGGTATACATTCTCGGTGAATCACCCTGCATTGTTCATAAAATGTATACATTAGAATACATTTTTACAGTGTAATGCGTATTATTTTTATTTTTACTTATTTGCAAATTGCAGTCAAAAACGAGTTTTTACTCCAATAAAGTCGTTATTGTTTTTATGATATTATGATAACTGTCTAATGCCGTGGATATCCATTTTTTGTTTGACGTAGGCCAAGTGCTGATAAACTGGCTTGTTTCGTCGTTCAGTACGGAGGAACGCCGAAGGGATGCCCGGTTACTGTTGCCTCAAATCTGCACGGATCTGGTGACCGCGGGTGTCATCAAACAGATACAAGACAAGGATGCTACGGTAGCCGGTGACCTGTTTAGAGTGAGTGTAACTTTTTATAGTATATTATATGCATATCGTATGTACCTACTTAACACAGTAAACAGTGTAAAAATATTATGTGCACATCGTATTACGATGTTAAGTAAATAGATACATAGGTCATAGACATTATACAGCTGCAACGAGAGGACCAGTGCAGTATGTTGCATAATTATTGAGTGTGAATTGCGGTTTGGTGCAAAACAATTTTGTTTACCCAACAGACTGTACATATAGGAGTATTAGGAGTAACATATTGTAAATCCTTGGCGGACAATTTTTAAAGGATACCTATGTAGAATATAAAAATGTTGTTCTCATAATAGTTATCCTAAATTTATGTTACAATGTATGTTTTAGTGTATAATATTTCTAACTATTATCATTGATTTTAAAATATATTATAATATTTAGTATACCTAATATCTAAACAAAGTAATAATTCGGCCTTTTCCATTTATTTACTACAAAATATTATATTTTACCAGGCATCTTGAGTTTATAGCTACTTGAAGTTGGTCGTTTTTTCGTAATTTTTACACTTTCTTTGAATTTGAAGCCTATCCAAGGTGGTATTATTCAACAAGTCGAGGGATATTTTCGATTTTTTTTTTTGTCCGATCACAGCGCAGCGACGGGGACGTCACTGCTCAACAATTTTGATTTTCAAATGGGATCTTTTCCGTAAAAAAAGTTATAGTACCTAGTGAATAAACAGAAAAAATCCAATAATTTACCAAGCATGTTCACTCACGTATTGTTTCATTAAAAAATGAATACATTAAATTTTTTTTTTTTTTTAATTTTTAAATAGAATACAATAGGTATAGTAAAATATTATTTTAAAATACTTAAGCGTTGTGTAGGTACCATTTAAAAAGTGCGTCGTGTTGTGATATCAACATTTTTATTTTAAATTACAATCACTCTTATTTTCTGAAGATGATTTTTTGAAAAATTCTTGATGAATTCAAATTTCAATTTGAATAAGTAGTTTTTGAGACCTACAAAAAATAATATAGGTTTGGAAGATATGGGGTTATGATGATTTAAAAATTATATTTTTATATTAACATTTAATATTTGGAAAAATTTAGGAAAGTAGTATTTTGTAAAGCCTTTTTTAAGGACTATTATGTATTTTTTAATAATTTAGAAACTACTGGTTCAAATTTTGACTTGATTACATAAGCATTTAAAAAAAAAATCATCAGCTTCATGATTTATAACCAGAAAAGTTTGGTTCTTATTTTTTTTAACGAGATTTGTATTACCACAAAATTATTTACACCAATAGTATGAAAAATTTAAATAAAATCATTTTTACTGAAAAAAATGGAATGAGCATACTTGGTAAATCACTCTGTGTATTATAATAATAGGAGTTGTTGAATTTTTTTTTTTTTCATTTAGTTGAGACAAGATTCCTAAATACGTTACTGGATATAGGAGTCATATATACGTATTATTAATTGTTATATTATAATGTTAATAGTTTATAAACAGTATATTACTTCATCGCGACACACCTATAGTTGCATTTATTATTTATACAAGTACTCACGACACATTTAAATTAAGAATAGGCGGAGGATAAAACTGCCGCCCAACACAAATTTCGCATATTTAGCGTAGAATTAGGTACATAAAAACACTCGTTGATGATAATTATATCTCACACCGCAAGACGTTTAATATTCAAAGAAATGTACAGAAGTTAGGCTAGAGTGGCTAGACAGTTTATGGGTTGAGTAATAGGTATGGAACGATTTTAGAATATTAAAACCTGTCTTATTAATTCACAGATATTAAGAAATTATCACTTTATATTGTTTTAAACGCCGAATGCATGACATAATAAAACACATTTTGTATGTTTTAAACTTTATATTACGAGTACAGGTAAATACTATTAATTATTATATACGTTTGTATTAAAATAAAAAACTTATTTTCTATCAATTAATATTTTTCTTTGAGTATTAGAATAATAGGTATTTTTGTTTTAAAATTAAATGTATAAATAATAATTTTTTAATTAAGAATTAGATCAATGTATTTATAGAAAACTATAATTTTTCTGTAATTGTGATCTTAGTTAAAACTCAATTATTTTAAATACTTAAAATATTTAGAAATTGGCTGTAACAATGTAATTTTAAGTAGAAGTTATACTTTATTAAGAAAACAGTTAACGTATTGAACGATTTAATATTATGTACTATGTATACAATTCCAATGAAAATACAAATACTAAAAAATACTTTAGAAATATACGTAATTATAACTATTGTATTATTATGAATAATTTATTGACCTAATAACCATTCTGATTTTAACAAGTACCTATTTGAAAAAAAAAAATGTTAATAGTGATTTGTCTCTGGCTCTTCCATTTTATTAAATTTATCAAGGACCTTTGGGTAGTGTACATGCTTTATTTATGACAAACTCTGAAATATTTTAAACTATAACTATATAGACGAGACTGTATAGATCAACTTTCGTTTTAGGTATTCTCAGTCCTCTTACTTTGGAAATAAAACCAATAACAACTAAATTATTACCGGTTTAGAATACCTTCATGAATCTCGTAATATTATAGCCTTGAAAAATTATCATTAATACACAATAATCTATAAAAATTACTCTATATGAAATACATAGTTGATCTTTATATAGTGATTAAATAACATTGTAATTTTAACTGTATCTACAGAAACCCTAAGTATAAATACTGCAGGTCAGTATATTGTCTAGTTACCTTGCACAATTGTTGTGTACTTAAAATAATAATAATTGTTTGATATTTATAATGGTTCTATTACATTTCATGTTACTGATTTCAATAAGAAACATTAAATAATATAATCCATATCCATTTGAAGTCGGATAACTTATAAAGGGAAAAAATAAGATCTAATCGATATGTGGGAAGTCTGTGGGCGTTTTCCATAAATTAGTATCAGGTTTTTCAAATGACAACCCACAAGACTGTATTATATTAATAAGTGAATATGTCACTAAATAATACTATTATAATATGTATAGTTGTAAATTTGTAATACAATATTGTGATTAAACAATCCCACTTACAAGTGTTCTTTATACATCGCCTATCGTCAACAATAAACCAATGTGAAACTAATATTAAATCTAATATACAATCTAATATGCATTTGTGTTTTATACTTAGTCGGATCTCATGTACTACTGGGCTCGTTCTGAATTGGTTAACACCCCATCGTCGTCTCCGGGGCGTATTGGACAACCGGCATGGTTAACGGATAAAAATTTAGGTATTATTCATATTATATTGTATAAATTATAATAATATACAAATGCATGATATCTCTTTGAGTATTAATTTTTTTATTTAATAATTTGTCAAAGGTGGTGTTGAAAACTGTAAAGATGGATCAGCGTTACAAGCGTATTCGAATTCAGAAGAACTACAAGAAATACAAAATAAAACAGTTTCAAAACAGGTATTATAATATAGATTATCATATACTTATTACTTACCTATAATATTCTATTTACAATATAATATACATAATATTCCCTATCTATGTATTGGGTTGTATTCACTATTTAAAATTTTTCATAGTTTAAACATATTCTAAGTAAATATATAATATGCATTTAAGTATTTTGTATATTACATAATAAACAGCAATGACTTTCGTTTGTTGGACGACTATTAAAGTTAGATTTTTATTTTAAATATTTTAGTCGCCATTTAAAAACGGCATAGAAGCAATGCACAAAGATGGCATACAAGATTTGGAAAATATATCTGATTATACGCCTACTAAAAGTCCTAAACCAACTAGTTTACCAATAAGACGCAAGAAATCGTTAACTTCGTTATCTGATAAATTGTCAACTCTATCAATAGACCAGTCAAATATTCCTGTCAAACAGACAAATGGAAATACAACCGATGAAACAGTCATAAAAAAAGTTAATGGTATCCAATCACCAACTAAAAGGACATCGATTTCATCAACGCCTAACCAAATTACCAAAGATACTCCATCTTCATTACCGAGTTCTAATGGTGGCGATTCCTCTGTGTTTTATACTCCGGTCGGCGTTAATGATCCAACGTACAATGGTTTGTCTCCAATAACAACGCCGAAAAGTTCCTCCCTTAATAAGATCGTCTTCGGTGGTCTAACACCAATTTTTGATCCAATAAGTGAAAATAGTACGATTGTTCAAAATAATGATTCACTTTTAAGTTCGCCAGAAGTCGCCATAGAAGCTATTAAATGTGATTTTTCAACAAGTTCACCGACTTTGAAGAATGAAAGCGATACAATTGACGAGAAACAAATATCGCCAGATGCCGCTTTATCGTCACACGTCAAAAGCGACAGTCAAGTTACATCGACAATAAATTCTCCTAAAGATAATGTTAAAACTGCACTATCTTCACCGCGTTCTGAAAGTCCTGTTTCCTCTGTAACATTCCACCCAATTCCAGAAATCAGTACTTCACTTCCTCCTCCACCACCACCTCCACCACCACCACCACCTCCACCACCACCACCACCTCCACCACCACCACCACCTTTTTCTCAACCCGAACTTACTGGAAGTCTAATCCCACCACCACCTCCGTTACCACAACTCCCTAAGAGTACTATTCCACCTCCACCTCCCCCTCCTCTTCCAACTTCTACAAGTTGTATACCTCCTCCGCCTTCACCTATATTATGCAGCACGCCAAGTGCTATTCCACCTACACCAACACCATTATTAAACAAATCAGTTTCTGGATTCAATGGTCCTCCACCACCTCCACCACCAATGACTGGTCCAACGCCATTTCCTGCACCACCTATTGGTGGTTGGAATGTTCAACGCGATCGTGAGTATTTTTTCATTGAGTATATAATTAATTGATATTTGATAAAATAACTAAAAGTTAAATGTTCATATTAAAATAGTATTACGTAAAAAACCAATAACTCCACCGGTACCTATGAGACCTTTATATTGGACAAGAGTTATTTTGAAAGAACCTATTGTTGAAACATATACACCAACAACTCCAGATTCACCAGACAGGTAAATATAAAAATTTAGTCGGTGTGAAATTTAAAAAAAAAACTAAATATGAACTTTTATAGTTTAAAACCACTGTGGAGTGATCTAGAAGAAGCTCCAATACCGAATATAAACGAGTTTTCGCAGCTTTTCTCTCGACAAGCGGTAGAACCAAAATTAGCAAAAAAAAAGGTGCAACTAAAAAAAAAGACAGAGGTAAGTTGTATGTTTGTAGTAAAAAAGTAAAAAAAAAAAAAAAATATTCTTGTTTAAATATTTCCTACATAATTGTATAGGAGTTTAAACAATTGTTGGACACGAAGAGATCGCGAAACGTTGGCATATTAGCACAGAGTTTGCATTTGGATTTTTCTGAAATCGAAAATGGTAAATAATAATAACGCTTCAACATCGATCTCGATTGATTTAAACGTTGCTCAATGTTTGTTTTTCAGCTCTTTATAATTTCGATACGTCTGTAGTAAGTGTTGAAGTACTTCAACAAATCTATGAAGTGGTAAGTACATACCTATCAAGTACATAATATACCTATATATTAGTGTGAAATGATCAACAAATACTTACTATTATGGCATTATTCGAGTTTCGTTTATTATGTACACGTGTTTGTGTTATATATGTTGTTAAACAGTCGGCGACAGAAGAAGAATTGGGATTAATTAAAGGTCATGTGGCATCTCATCCGGATCAGCCACTTGACAAACCAGAACAGTTCCTGTTAGAACTCAGTGAAATACCACATTTTGGTGAACGCGTCGCGTGCTTAATATTTCAATCCGATTTCAATGACGCCTTGAACAACATAGCAAGCAAATTGAATAACATGAAAGCCACTTCTGGGGTAAATTTTATATACGAAATAATCAAATAAAACTATAATTTTACATACCTAGGTAGTAGGTACTATATAAATTATACATTCTCATGATGTTTATTATTATACATAATATAGTTTCTAATGACTTCTGAGGGTTTAAAAAAAGTGTTGGCCATCATCTTAGCATTGGGAAATTACATGAATGGAGGTAATCGGCAACGTGGTCAAGCAGACGGATTTGGTTTGGAAATCTTACCTAAACTTCGAGATGTCAAAAGCAAAGGTAAAGAAAATATTATATAAATTAAAAAAGGACGTTCTCCTTGTATGGTACATGTTACTTTTGAGTGTGCCTCTTAGTTTAGTACATATCACTGTAATAGATAGGGTAGGTATGGTTTAATTTATTTTATTTTATTATTTAAATTTAAAGTACCTACCTGTCTATATTTTTTTCATTTTTACAACGAAATCGATTTTGTTAAAATTGGTTTTGCGTAAATATTTCCGTTTTCCGTACATTTTTTTGGTTTTTCTTAATTGTTTTAAAAACAGATTGACTTCCCTAAGTAGGTACCTATACATAGTAATCTATCTAGATTAGAAATTTCTCAATGTTTAAAGTTGAATTTTAAACATTATTGTAAAACCAATACGTTAATAGTTTTTTACTGTATATCTGATATTACAAAAATTTAAAAAATTATAATTTTTCATATCGAAACACTAAAAAATCTAGCCGTTACCTATGCCTACCTTCTACTTTTCAATCAATCTAAATTTTTCTTCCATTGATAAAATGATAAGTTTAATAGGTAATCGTAAAAATAATTGTACAATAAAATATAATAAGTATCTCGAATGAGTCTCGAATTATAGCATTGAATGTTTTATAGATAACTCAATGACTCTGTTACATTTTATTGTACAAACATACATAAATGAATGCAAAGAACCAATGAAAGAATCATTACCTGTGCCAGAGCCCAGTGATGTAGATCGAGCAGCTCACGTAACTTTTGATGACTTGCAACAAGGTCTTAAAGAATTAAAAATAAAACTAGCTGGTGAGTATTGTAATACGTTTATTCACACAAAAAAAAAAAGACACTAAGTGTTAATATTTTAACCATGTAGATATTTAATATTAATTTACTTTTAATGTTATAGGTTGCAAGAAAAAAGCTGACAAAGTAATATTGTCGTCTGCTTATGATAGCTTAGAACCATTTAAAACAAAAATGGAATCATTTATTTCTATGGGTATAATATCATAACTCTCATTATACTAAGTATTTTTATTGTATAACTTGGAATACTTTTTAAATACGAATTAGTAATTATACACACATATTGATATTCAATTAAATAAATGTCATATGTATAAATAAACAAATAAAATAACTATTTAAAAAGATACAAGTTGTACAATGAACCCAAGATTAAAATTAATTTATTGAATAATAATTGTCTGTATTTTACAGCGCACAGACAATTAGAAAATGAACATGAGAACTTGGAAGAAAGTAAAAAACTGTAAGTACAAACTGCTTTAATATTGTATCGTCTTATGATAAAAATCTGTAGCTGATCAAATTATTAATTATAATTCTTTTTGTTTTAAGGTTTGTTAAGCTAATGCGATTTTATCAGTTCCAACCGAAGACCAGTAAAAGTCTCTTAGATGTTGCACCAAAAGATTTTTTCCCATTATGGTTACCATTCTGTACAGATTTCAAAGATTTTTGGAATATGGAACAACAACGAATTGTTAAAGAAAAGTAATGATTATCATTTATAATCAATGGTTGTAGTTAAGGTGTAATTATATGAATTTCATATCATTAATAATAAATTTTAGGCTTTTAGAAAGTAAGAGAAGAACGAAAGAAAGACAACAACTAGTTAGGACAAATAAGAAATCACTTGAAGGACTGGTAATAATGATTATTTGACTTATCTAAATTTAAAACAAAACTCTATATATATAATTTTTTGTTTTAGAAAAATCAAATTCAATCAAAATTTAAATGATTTCCTTAACGTCAATTTCAGAAATGAAAAATTATTTTTTAATCAAATTCAAGACTGAAAGAACATGTGTTGTTAATTATCTACTCTTCTGCATAGTTTAAAATGCATGTTAAGATAAAAATGTGTATGCGCAATCGCTTAAAAAAATCTTGAATGTGTTTATATTTCTTTTTTTCTCACGAGTCTAAATGTTAATTGTAAGTTTACTGTTTAAAGTTGAGAGTATACATGTTATTCATACTAACCACTAAAATATTTATATTCATACATACATTTTATCTAAAATATTATTTTTTTAACTGTTGGATTTATTGTAAAGACTGACTAGAAATTATAAGTAAAATCTTTATACTATTCATTAGTTGGATATATAAAATATATTAATTATTATATTGTGTCCTTGTACACTTCACTATACACTATTACACTAATGTATTATTATATAAATAATATGATTTGTAAAAATAATAATATCAATGTATTGTTTCTTATTTTTCCAAAAACCTTTGATAATCTGACCATAAAAACAGACAGCAATTGTCACCATGACAGTGCTTAGTGATTTTAAAATCATAAAGCATTTAATGATAGAAATATCGTGTTATATATTATAATGACTTAAGTATTCAATGAATAATACTTAGGTACCTACTTGATGATAGTTGACTTTTAGTTAAGTAAAACTGAGTTTCTAATTTAGAGTATGTAATATCCAAATAACAATAACTGGTATCTGGTTGCTTATATATTACACCTTTAGCATATTATGCTAATGCTAAATATATAATATGCTTATATACATCCAAGTACTAAATACTTGTATGCAAATCCTATATATCTTATATATTCACAAAATAACATTAGTACTATTTTTTAAATATCATAAAATAGTACAACAATGTATTCATGGATTTATAATTAACATTAACTTATATGTATTCATTGATTCTTAGATGTTTTTATGTATATCTTTTCTGTATAATTGGGTAAATATATTATACTATAGAAGCAGTGTAAAAAAAAAATAAGATATATTATCAGTAATAACCATCACATATTAACTAATAATAAAATAAATAATTACTTTACAAATTCTTAATTTGTATTAGGAATAAAATTATTAAAAAATTCAATACTATAAGTTATATTAATTGTACTTAAATCAAATTTTAAATATCTAAAAATAGCAGTTGTGAATAAAATATAATTTCATTTGAAAACGCAGCATCTTTTTACTAACTTTAAAAGTAATTATATCATATTTACTTTTAATAGTATAATAAAGTCACACATACTCTAGACTTAAACCGGCTAGATCTAACTAAAACGAAACATTTTTTTAGCTGACAAATTCAAACAATTTGAATATTTGAAACCAAATTACAGGTTGAGCGATCAGTTTGGTAAATGTGTAACACTCATAAAAATAAAATAGGTATTTTGATTTCTTTCAGTTCGATGGTCCAGCTGGTTCAAGTCTAGTGTGTGCGAAGAAGCTTTAAATATCAATAAGTTGTATAACCTATAATAATTGGGTTTAGTACTCATTTTTTAACTTAATCATTCATAATTTTTATTTTAGTTAACACGATTGTGTAATCTATATCTTATTCTTTGCAACAATATTCAAAACTAAAGTCACAGTTACACGTCATATAGAACATTATATAAAAGTTGAAAAATATTAAACAGTATTAAATAACCCTAAAATATCATATATTTCATGTTGTAATTTAATTATTATCATACCTAACTGTATATTATATAATTGGAAAGAAAATTCAAAAATATAATATAAATTTATAAAAAAGCATTTAAAGTAGTGTAAGATGTACAAACATTCTTAAATTTAACGAATGGCGATTAATCCAGACTCAATTAATTTTTGGATCTTACTAGCAATTTCTGGATTCTTCAAATGGCTAAAAATTATGAAAAAAAAAAAAATTAAATTAATAAGTACATAACTTATTAGTAACTATATAATATGTATTATTTATTATCAATTGACTTACTCGCTTAAAGCTTTAGGGTCATTCTGCATTTGTTCAAGTATAAGACGCATTGCAGGGTCTCTAATAATATCTTGAACTTCAGGATCAGCCATAGCACGCTTGCGCATTTCTTCGGGATCTGAATTTGCAGCTATAGAACATGACCGGTAACCTTCTAAGGCTTCCTAAAATTATATTTATATTAATTACATAATAAAATAAATTAACTTCATCAACTTACAGTATTAGATGAATCTATTTCCAATGCCTTTTGATATGCTGATAAAGCTTTAGAAGATTGTTGCATACCTTGTAAAATTTTACCTTTTCTTATCCATCCTTTTACTATAATACAATAATAAAATAAATTTATTTATGATTATAAAACTCAATATTTTTATTATTCAAAATAAAATATGCTTACAAAATTTAGGATCCAATTCAACACATTTTTCACAGTCTTTTAAACCAAGATCAAAAGCAGCTAATTTAGTATAGCAAGCAGCCCGATTACTATAATATTTAGGTTCATCAGGATTACGCAGAATTGCTTCACTATAAAATTTGACAGCATCAGCAAATTGACCTAAAGAAAAATTATAATTATGCTTTGTTTTTAATACAGATGAAAAAACTAAATAAAAATGTCAAAATAAATATATTAATTTTCATACATTATACAATGTCTATGTTATTTATACAAATATTCTATGTAATCGTTAAAGTACTAAAAAAAAAATTCTAATATTTTAAGAATAAAAATAAGATTTTAACACAACTTTTAATTAAGTATGAAAAAATTATTGCTACCATAAAGCTCAAAAAAATATCAATAAATAAATTTAAGAATTTTTACAAAATTTAAATCCAAGCATTCAAAGTAGCAACATAATTTTATCAAACTTTTAGATCTAAATCATAAAATGAGTATGTTGCTTTTAACTACCATAAAGGGACTGCAATAAACCTTATTTTAAAAATAAAAGATAGTAATAATTTTTTGATACGTCAGTATGTCAATAATAATAGCCATTGGCATTTCCAAGTCTAATTTATAAATGTTATTGTCCATATAATACAAATAAATGGTATATTTAATATTTATAATTGGTGAACTTTAGTACAAACAGGAACATATCAATAAATATATTATGGTAACTATTTTCAAGCCACATAAAACAATAGATTGAAAAACTGCAGGACTAAGGTTTGAAAAATATTAATTTTGAAAACAAATTCTAATTTATTGAAAATTATCTAAATTAAAACATAATAACCTTATTAAAAAAAAAACAATATCAATTTTTAAAATTAAATTATGTCTAACCAAAGCCCTGTTTTTCAGATAAGGTTTAAATATCATATTTTAGTGTAATTACTATGGTACCCTTAAATGTATTATACAACTGTGAAACAATTACCTTTATTGAAAAATTCATTTCCTTTTTCTTTAGCTTCTTCAGCTTTTACTGGGTCTACATATGCTTTGCGATCTTCTTCTTTTATTTTTTTCTCTAATTCAGAAATAATAGTCTTTACTTCTGGGGTTCTATGTTCTGACATTGATTTTTGAAAATATGTTCTTGCACTTTTGTAGTCCTTATTTTAAAAATAATAAATATAGTAATACAAAAATATAAGAATACATATGAATTTAACAATTCTCACCTCAAGTTTTTTATAAGCATTTCCAATTCTAGAAAAAGCTTTGGCAATTAATTTGAAATCTGCTCTATTTTCTCTGCCTACTTCAACTGCTTTTTCACACTGCTCAATGCATTTCTTATATTCTTTTTGTTCAAAATAAACAGCTAGGTATACAAATTCAAAATATTAACATTAAAACTTAGTAAGAGATATAGATATTTTATTTTACTATGTAAATAACACCTAAATACACAGAATTGTATATTTAATATTTAAAAAAATAACCTAGCTTGTCTCACTATAATTGAATCAATTGTACATATATATTAAACAAAATTTATTTTTACATTTAGATAGTTTAAGCTCTAAACATCTTTTTAAAATAGTATTAAAGATAACTACATATAGTTAATTAAATTATTTAACAAAAAAAATAATATTAAAATATGATCTTATAAATTGCAGTTATATAGTTTATGTTTTTGATAAACAGTCAAGTACGTACACAAAAACAATATTTGTGGGGGGTTCATTAATAAATTTATAATCAATATTTATCGATAAATGATGAATTGATATAAATAAACTACACAACTATTAATTTTCAAGGGGGGTTTGATCCCCCAAAACCCCCTCTATACGTACCTGCAAACAGTTAAAAATTGTTTAGAATATAGATACCAATTTCAATATAGTTTTTATTACCCTACATCTACATAAAATGTATAATTTGACTATCAGTAGTCTTTAATATAAAACTTTGATACTTCTATACATCTTAATATCATGTTTGTAAAATTATAACACATTTACAAGATCATGGTATAGCAGTCAATAGCTACTAATTATTAGTGGTATACACTTGGTATTACTTTAGATTAAAAAAATATATTATGGTATTAATTGTAAATTAGTTTTTTTACTACAAAATAAATTTAAATTAATATTGTAACATCATACCAGCAACATTGTTGTAAAAAGTCATATTTGTAGGTTCTAACTCAATAGCTTTATTGTAATGTGCAAGAGCTGATTCAAAATTCTTCTTTTTGTATTCTTCATTGCCCAAGTCTTTTTCTTTTTTAGCCTACACATAAAAACATATTGTTTAGCTATACAATAAATATAAAACACAAATAATAGAAAAATAAAAATTATTTGTCAACATTAAGAAAAGAAAATAGTATACAAGCATTGTACTATTAAAATATTAATTTAAGTTTAGATGATGATAAATATGATAGTACAAGACTAATACACTATATAAGTTATAACTAATATTATGTAAATATAATTTAATATACTAACATTTTCCAATTGTTTTAATAAACAAAAAATAAGTAAAGGTAGCATTATATTATTATCCCAATTAAAATTTAATAAAACCAGTAGTAACTGTCTAACAGTTCTACTTCTATTCTTTTATATATATTTTAAAATTAATATTTAAGGTTATAAAATAACTTATTTACATGTAATAATTAAACTAATTAATTTTTACTTTTAAAGATATCTCAATTACCTCTTTTTGTTCTTCTGTTAAACTTTCATCTTCAGATTTTTCAGGGGGCGGTGGTGTTGGTTCTCTTTTTTGTTTTGGAGGAGGTGGAGGTGACGGTTCAGTATCCATTTTGTCATCATCTCCCATTAAATTAATACCCATCATCACACTTAATGCAGCTGATATTCTAGGATCTTGCATATTCATACTATAATAGGACAATTTTAATTTATAAAAATACTAATTATGTTAGAAAATGTTTTGATCAATAAACCACTACTCAAATAGTAAAAATGTTAATTAAGAAAAATAAAGAATACAATAATATGTCATAATTACTTAAGAATTATTATTATTATCATTATTTTTTGTAAATTTTAATAACTATTTGCTAACTATACAAAATGAATATTTGGGATATAAAGTATAAACATTAAATGATTAGTATCTTTTCATGAGGTTAAATTTCAAATATATATTTAACAATGCATTATACTTAAATAATATATACTTATATTATGTATTTATTGCATTGTTAACATTTATTTAATATTTATCACTAATATAAAGTAATAACTATAAGCTCAAACATAAACATAGATATAATATTGAACATATTGTAAAGTTTCATTTGCATTTGCGTTTGCAGAAGTTCATACTATGATGTTTATCATAAATTCAAATATAATTCAGAAATTCTTTAATATTATAATTAATATAAGATATCATAAAAATGTGTTGGTGTTACTATGTTACCATTAAAAATTTTCAAATTATAATTCTAAAAAATTTAACAATAGGTTTTGTTGAAAGCTTTTTTCAATGAATAGCTATACTGTGTTAATCTTAAAAAAACGCTAACTAGGCAATTGCAATTATAGCACACTTATGAATACTTCTGTGCATAAAAGATTACTGCCTAAGGTTACTCATATATGACAGGATACAGAATTTAAATATCTAAGTCCATGTCATGAAAACTGGTACTTGCTGTAGTGGTTATTTAACAACACTAAATTTTTAAATTGTACAATAATCAATATTAACATACATAAAATAAGAATCATTGTCTGCTCAATGATTAACTTAACCAATAGATGAGGTGGTTAAGGATATGGTGAAGGACAACTGGCAGTTTATATGATGCAGATTATAGTAATTTTTACAAAGAGTTAAATAAACTCTGTTGATGTTTAAAATATTTTTTTCATGTTATATCTATCAGAAGTACGTTTTTATTGTATAGTAAAAATTTCTTTAAGTATCACCTATCTAACATTTTATTTTAACAATACAAATTTGAAAATAACTAATGATAAATACATTTTAATTATTGATATTACTATTAAAATATAAGTATATAGGTTTGTATAATATATAGTATTAGGTGTGAAGAATAAAATAATTTAAGAGTTTTTACCAATTAATGAATGATAAATCGAGAAACTTTTATGAAAATATTAATAGAGATAATAGTAAATAAATTATAGTTATTAATTATAATACACATGATGAACTAAAAATATTCTTCCAAAACTTCATAATAAATAATAATAAATTCAATGTTTGAACATTTTTATTTTTTTTTTATCTATTTTTATGTAACTAGCTACCAATTATTAATAACAATAATAACCACTGAAAAAAAAGCTATCAATTATTTTAGATATTGCACATGTTATACATTACTATTTTTATGAAAAAACCTCTCAATAACTATTTATTGATGCTTAAATCAAAATTACTAGATTGGTTCCATCATTATCATTGTGATTTCAAAGTAATTTATTAACAAATGAAGAAGTGGTTCCTAATATAATTTTAATGTTAGCAAATCATCATTTTTGGAGCATAATGTATATTTTCACTTTTACTAAGACAGCCTTCAAAAATGATATTTAATTAAAATACATATAAATTAGCTTATTGTCTAATTCTTTATTAATTCAAGAAGTAGTCGTGTACTCTACAAAAATTTGAAATGAACATGGAACTCATATTAGATTTATAATATTAAAAAATAATATATAAAATATTTATAATTTATCACAGCACTTATATTTTAATGCATTTCCAATTTTTCTGGAGATGGCTGATTAGGACATAAATATCATACAGCTTAACACATTAAATTCTGCGAATTTTTTTTGATATAAAATTTTAATAACTCACATTAGCTTTTGAGGGTCTCTTTGGCATTCCATAAGTAGACTCATGAATTGTTGATCATTAATCAAATCTTTAGTTCTGGGATCCTGTGCAAGTTTTAAGAAAGCTTCTGCTGGAAACATATTACTTCCAAAAGGAGATTGAGGAGTTTGTTTCACTTCTTTTAAGCCATCCAGCAACTGCTGATTACTAGGGTCAAACTTTAAACCTTCTTCATATGCTTTGGCAGCATCATCTTTACGACCCAAAAATGATAAAGCTGTTCCTTTTCTTGAATATCCCTAAAAGAAATGTTTTAAAAAAAATTTAATCATTATAGATTATAAATATAATATCTAGGTTGACATACTTTAGGCCAATCTGGTTTAATAGACAGAGTCTTTTCAGCATCTTCCAACGCATTTTGGTAATTGCCTTGCTTTGCATATGCAGCCGATCTATTACTATAAAGTACATGGTTGTTGGGGTCTAAAGCAATAGCTTGAGTGTAATCTAAAATAGCTTCTTCATAATTTCCCATTGCCAAGGCGGCATTACCTTTTTCCTTCAAATCTAACGCCTAAAAAAAAATTTTTAACCACATGTATGAATTAAATTGATATTTAGGTACTCCAATAATTAACTACCTAGCTATAAATATATATTTGTTATTATTACATTGGTAACATTTTAATTTCTAGTTTTAATTTGATTCAAGTATAAAAGTTTAATTAATTAACAACAATTATTATGCTTACCATAATTTAAAAGGTAGTTTATTCAGCTGATTTGATTTAAAAATATAAAAATTAATTATGAATAAGAAACTATAAGTATTAAATAGCTTGGTAAATACTATTTAATATAATGCTAATTCTGAATCGGACTAATCGAAGTACACGAGGAAGCGTTGTAACTTTGAATGATTAAAAATCCAAATTGAAACGAATAGGAACTCAATATCCTAAACAATCAAAGTACTGTGGAAGTGTGGAAATCGGAAGAATATTCTAGAAGTGTCAACTCTAGAATACTCGATAGTCGATACTCAAGAAGAAAAACAATCACCGGGCAGTGATACCAACTACCAACGTTTTTTCAGTTCAATAGTGAACCACTGCTTAAAATAATAAAATAAATAATAATAATAATAATTATTATCTACAACCACGGTTTAAGATATATAGGTTAACAATCGAGTATCGGTTAGGGTATCGGTCCGGGACATACAGTTCTCCTACAGATAGATAAGAATTTAGTAGGCGAGAGCATGGCTAAATAACTGTTATACGTTTATTTTTTTTGTTATTAGTTATTACGAAGTTTTGCCAAAGCTACACTTACATCATGTAGTATGTACTATGACACATGCAGCAGAGTTACTAACACCCATTACATCTCCAGCACTAATTAAAAAAGATCCTGTAGCAATGTAGCATAAAATCTCAGAGCTAATAATAGTTTTTGTGTAGGTGTTATGGCATGATTTCTGTAGATACATAAAAAAAAAATCAACGAGTATTTTATTTGGACTAATTTTTGAATAATGTAAATACTACTATATTACCTATCTGTATTTGATGATATAGTAGGGCCTATCATATTTAATATCATCAGAACCGTTTCTTTAGATAATCTAAAGCGATTTTTAAAATCTAGTTCATCCCAAGTACTAAAATGATCAACCCTAGTTCGTACAGTATACGATCTGCGCTGATAATTTAAATATTCTTGAAATTCATCGTCATCATCATAAAAAAGTATTTCATTTTCGAAATTCATAGTAAGTAAGTATATTAATTATTAGTAACTTAGTTCAAATTATGAAGAAAAATAGAAGTGAAACGTAGTAATATTAATATAAAATATACGTAATATAAAATGCACTTGCTAAAATAGTAAAATTATTATTATCACAAGAATAATCAATGATAATTATTAAATTAACTGACAGTTAAAAAGTTAATCGGAAGAAATAGGTAGTAGTGGTTAGTTTAACTATCGGTTAAACCTGATGGTTAGCTTAACTGGAGTTCCAAAAACAGTTTAACTGGGACAAAGTATTAACCGGCAGTTAAATTCTACTAACTGCCAGTTAAAGTCAATTGAAAAACCGGCCCTTAGAAATAACATATAAATAATATATCTACAATTATATTGTGTTAATATATAATGAAACTTAGGGCCGGTTTTTCAATTGGCATAATAACTGCCAGTTAGTTAACCATCAGTTTAATTTAACTATCGTTTAAAATGCCAGTTAAATAGTGCACTGTTTATCAAATGAAATTGATGTGCCAGTTAATTAACTAGAGGTTAATCGAAAAATCAATATATCTTATGAATGGTCATACTGTAAAAAGTGTATTATCTTATTTTGTTTTTGCTATTATCAGTTATAAGTTCGAATTTATACGAAATATGTCAAAATTGCGAAAATTTGCAAGTAATTTTGTGGTTGGAAATTCGTAAAATTTTTTTTCTTTTATAACTAAGTTTTGAAAATTTGGTACAAGGTTCTCCATAAATTTTTTTTTCAAATATCTGTAAAAAAAACTCTACCGGATTCAAACAAAAAAATTTTATGAGTGTTTGAAATTTAAATTTTTACAAAACCGTGTTAAATAACGATTTATCCTCAAACAATTTTAAATATTTGTTATTATTCAAAAAGTATAAGTCATAGATACTTGACAATTTTATCAGTTATTTAGATTGGCATTTTCTTTACATGATTTAATTTTCAAAATATTTTGAGTTTTTTTGAGCTATTTATAGACAACTGAAATTTTCAATTTTTCTGAAAAAATTTTTTTGAAGTGTCGATAAAATTTTTTTGGCCCTATCAAAATAATTGAAAATTTTATACAAAGTTCCTCATATGTTATTCTTATAGTGATAAAAAAATTATAAGAATACATAGGCACAATTTTTTTTTTTTTATTAGCATTTGAAGTTCAAATTTTGACAAAAATTCGTCAAAATTATGAATATTCGCAAATTATTTTGTAGGTATAATTCATAAAAATGTTTGTATAGGTAGCTAAGAGTTGAAAATTTAATGCAAGATTTTTCATAAGTTTAGCTTACAATAATTATAAAAGAACTTAAATGTTGGTGTATTCAGGCCATTAAAACATAAACCACCTTTTTCACCAACCACTGGAAATTATATCCTAGGCTGACAAGTCATCTTCGTTCAGAATCGTTTTTCGTATACAATGATACCTATCATTGCATTCAAATTAACCTACCCTAGTCCGAGGTCAACCCCGCCCCCTAATGTACAGCAGAACGGTACCCAATTGCCCACTTTTTTTATTTTGACCCCCCTAAAATTTTACTTATGGGCGCCCATGGTCATCATAAAAAAGTATTTAATTTTCGAAATTCATAGTTAGTAAGTAAGTATTTTAGTAATTTAATTCAAATTATGAAGAAAAATAGAAGTGAAACGTAGTAATAATAATATAAAATATACGTAATATAAAATGCACTTGCTAAAATAGTAAAATTATTATTATCACAAGAATAATCAATGATAATTATTAAATTAACTGACAGTTAAAATGTTAATCGGAAGAAATAGTAGTGGTTAGTTTAACTATCGGTTAAACCTGATGGTTAGCTTAACTGGAGTTCCAAAAACAGTTTAACTGGGACAAAGTATTAACCGGCAGTTAAATTCTACTAACTGCCAGTTAAAGTCAATTGAAAAACCGGCCCTTAATCACAAAATGATACAGTTCAAGTTAAAAAATAAAAATCTTTAAGTCTAACTTTTTGCAATTTCGGCTCATTTTTAATTAAATAGTACCTAGATATATTATTCAATTGTAATACAATTTAATTCAAATATAATTTATTTTATCAGTTTTTCAATTTTTGTCTATGCTGATCAAAAACTTTTGTTTTTTTAAAATAACACCTCTGTTAATATAATAAATATTACTTAAATTAGAACAATAATAATAAGTAATTAGGTATAAAAAATAGAAAAAAATGATGTTTCAACAGATATTTATTTTAATGTACAAGATAATGTTACAAATGTTATATAATTGTGAGTTTTCTATCTGTACGATTTCTTTCAGTCAAAAGTTCTCTGTTCAAAAACTTTAAGGATGAAAAAATTCTAAATCTTACATATAATTTGACTAAGAATGCATGATCAAAATATGGGCAAGGATGATTAAATGGTACATTAAAAAATGCATCTTTCATTTTAATGCCTACATTTTTGTCTACAGCTAAGATTGGAAATTGTTCAATAAATATATTTTCTAGTTCAAAAATAAAATGTATAGAGAACAAAATTACAATCATTTGTGGGATTCATGTTACTCCACAATAATAATAGTCCATTTATTGATATCAACCAGCCATTGATGAAGTTCATTCGGTTTGTAACATCAGAACCATTATTTTTTGTTACAACTCGCAAATTCTCAAAAAATGATACCATCATAAGTAAATATTCTCTCTGATTTGATGTGTTCTTAAAAGGTCTCCTGAAGTCTTTACTGTTAGGTGTTTTTGATGAATTAAATATATCAAACAAATTGTCCATTTTTTCAATAAATTGAATCGTCCGCAAAGAATCGAATGATAGTTTTCCCAAAGATTGATATGTTTGCATAGCAGCAGCAACAGTATGACTGAACACTTGTGCTGCTAGGTAAACCCTCATCTTCTCAAACGGTCCAGGGTATATGTGGGCATGTGTCAGTTTTGGAGCTGTTCGTAAATTCATTTTAGAGTCTTCGTTATAGAAATGTATGAGGTGTTTATTGTCTATGTAATTTTCACCATTGATGAAATTATGTTTGAAAAACATATTTCTAGTTTATTTTAGCAAATGTAGTGGGTCAAACATATAAATAACCTTTTGTTCGTTAACATAAAAATAAGGTCGTGATGGACTGACAAATACCTTTTTGCTTAAATTCAGGAAATTGGAGCCTTGGTCAGTTATAAATGCTTTGACATTCAAAGAAATATTTTGAAGTTTAGCAATAGTAGACATAATAATGTTATATAAATCATTTCCAGTACAACTGCCAGATACCAAAAAATATGCAATAGGTTGTTTCCATTGAACATTAATTCCACAAATCATCAACACAAATGCAAATTTAGCCAGATCATAAGTTTTTGTTGAATTTGTTTGATGGAATCCGTTAATTTCATCCTTCCTCAATGAATAAAATAAATGTGTTTTAAGTGCCATTTCATCAGCACATAAAGTGCAATCAAGTGCTTCTGATTTAAAATTTGAAATTTTAAACTTTAAAAATTCAAATAAAAAGTCATTCAGTCCAGGATTCAATTCATATTTACTCATAACTATTCTTAAAGTTCTTGGTACTGGAAGACACAGAGTAGGTCTCAAAAAATGGTATACAGCTGGTCCTAAAAAGTATATCGTCAGTGCAAATTGTTTTAATTCATCTGAGTATCTGTAACCATTTGGATGTTTTTTTTGACAACGAATATATGATTTAACAATGGTTAACAAGCTTGGAGATAAAAAATTTTCGCTTTGCTGCATGTAGTTTTCCTCATTGTTTATGTCTACCAACTTTTGACTCAAAGTGGCTATAGTTTTTTGTGCTTCAATCCTTGCCTTCTTTTTAAGTTTGTACTTTGATTTCAATGATTGTTTTCTAGGTGTATCATCCGACCACGACTTTAATGTTTGAACAGCTACTGACGATGCTAAACAAATATATTTGGAATATAGAATATATTATAAACTTAAACATGAATTAAATTTAAAATCAATATATTAATTATCCATAGACGTAAATAGGGTTTTTAATTGCATAAGGTTTAAGCATGTAATTTGAATTGACTGAAACGGCCATATAATAAGCATTAACCCCTTTCTGCATGAATTAATTATTTTTTTCAAAAAAAAATAGATGTAATGGTTTGGGTTCAAGATGTCATGAAAAAATGCTTAAAAATATTTTGACCAATTTTGACCTTTAAAAAGCCTTAAGTTTAATTTGTGCCATAAATGGCACAATGTGCACCAAAAGTATGTATGTGCTGTATTTGAACTTTATGCATTAAAATTATCAACATTATTTTGTACCATTTATGGGGCATATGCAATCATAAAAAAAAATTAAATAAACACACAATATAATATTTTATGTAATTTTTATTAATAAGCATATTACATTTTTTAGTTTTCAAATCAGTCCTTGATTTTTAGTATCAAATTTCTGTTCAGTATACAAATACCAATTTATAGTTAACGAATTAAATTTTTTTCTTATATTTGTAACAATTATTAATAAACAATATCAAACAATACATACTAACAAAATTTAAATAATTAAAATATTTGTTTTTTGAAACTAACTTACCTAACTTTCAGGTAACATAAATTTTAACAATATAGTCTTAAATATTAAAATCCTTAAATAATATAATTTGTATTAATAATTATTATATCCAGTGCTCAAATTGGGGGGGGACGGAGCTCCCCTTCTAATTTTTATTTTTTAGCGTACCCTTTCTTATATTTTTAATTTGCACGGGGGGAAGGTACGTCCCCTATGTAAATTATTATTAATAAACTTGCAAATTTATAGTGGAACCTACGACATTAAGTCAAAAAACAATGTTGGTTATTTGCCTAAGAACTGTTGTTGGACAAAATAATGAGGTAATAACATTTTTTTTTGATATCATTGAACTAACAAACACATCTGCCGATTCAATAAAAAAACACTATACTAACAAATCTTTCATCTCATGGATTTGACAATAATTTTCTAAAGTTAAATCTCATTGCATTTGTAAGTGATGGTGCGTCAACAATGTTAGGTCGAGTTGCTGGTGTTGGAGCTCAGTTGAAAAAAATATACCCGAATATAGTTATTTGGCATTGTTGTAACCATAGGTTAGAACTCGCTGTATGCGATACTTTAAAGGAAGTTAGTAGTATTAATAATTTTCAACAATTTTCCAGCACTAGGTATCAACATTTCACAACGGCTGCTAATGATGGTTTAAGAACATCAAAAGAAAAGTCAAAATACTTGGGACTTCAAAGACATTTGGCATCAATAGAATTTGTCACCAATCTTGGTAAGTAAAATTTTAAAAATAATTAAATAATTAAAATTAAAATTAAAATTAATTTTAAACAATTTGGATCTAAATTTAATAAATTATAATCTAAACATGAAATTTAGTTAGATTTTTTGTTATTGTGTTATAGGTATAATGTATGATGCCTTATGTGAATTAGCTGACTTGTCTACATTACTCCAAAATAGAAGTCATACATTGACTCAAGCAAATCGTTGTATTCAATGTAGAATAATGGTTTTGATTCAATGGCTGAAAATTATGGTTCTAGAACAAAAGAAGCTATTGATTCATGTAAAGAACTATCATTTAAAAGCATTCCACTCATTAGTAATAAAGCTATACCAAAGATGAATCCATTGTAGTTTTTTAGAAGTCTATCTAATAATTTAGGAAGTAGATTGTTCACAACACAATCATCAAACGTATCTATGCAGGGTAATGAGTTAAAAAATATATACACTCAATTACTAAGTGACTTAGTAGTATTGGACCCGAAAAATTGGCCAGATCAATTTGATATACAATATGGTGATTCGGCAATTAGAAGATTAGCTAATGTGTTTCAAGTTGATGCAAGATCTGCGATAAATGGATTTCGAGAATTTAAAGATCTTGGAGATAGTTTGACTGTTTTAGATTTAAGACCATTATTAACTGCAATTAATTAATAAATCATTATAAGTGAATGTTGAACGCAGATTTTCTGGTCTTAAGTTAATTTTGTCTTGACTTAAGATTATCCTGTCAAATGTTGGAAAACATTTTAAAAATACAAGGAAACAGCCAATAATTTATTAATGTACCTACCTATATTATTTATTATTTAAATATAAGTTTGTTTGAATATTTATTAATTTCTATGTCATACAAATACTATTATCTTGTGAATTATACACCTAAACTAATACTAACTTATCAGTTAGCTTTTTGCTAAAAACTAGGAAATTCTACTTATTTCACAATTCTTGCACAACAGAGTGGATAATTATGCCAAAAATAACAATATAATTTATTGAAAAAAACAATTTAATTCTCTATTTTACTTTAAATTATAACATTTAACATTTACCAAAAAATTAAAATAACATTTAAAAAAGTAATAATGTTAAAAATTAAAACTGTATAACATTTTAACATACAATAACGTTAACATCAAAGTTGTATAACGTCCACCAATTCACTTGCAAAAAAAGTAGCTGAAATAGTTGTTACCGAGACAGTGAAAGTAGAAATTGAAAGGATTTTTCAATAAAAATTGTATTATTAAATTAGCGGCGAGGTATACTATCTGAATCCAATTCTTCGATAAGCGATAGCGGCAATTTTCAACTAGCACACCCCACTAGTTAGGTAATCATATGCTATAAATCTGAAAATAAAAACAACAATTAATGTAAATCCCACAGTTAACTATTATAAATTAATAACTACAGTAATTAATAATTACGGTTATTAGCTTATACCTTTTTGATTATAACAACCAGTTAGTTGTTTTAATTTGCATTTATTTATATTTTTGCTATTAGCTTTTGCGCATTTAACAAAATTTTTCAATTCATCATCACAGCGTAGTATGATATATTTTGATAATATATTTTGATAAATAATAATATATTATTTATAAATTTTTAAATTATTATAACAATCAGTTAGGTACCTATAGATAATATATCTTAAATCGTGGCTGCGGCACTATTATAGCCGGGCCGATAAAATTATCTAATCGGTATGATTTAAAATTAGATTTGTAGGGCGATATAGGTTATAATAATTTACTTAATTAATCACAGTACAATACAAATTATATTAATAGTCAATAAACAAATAATAACACTGTTCGACGACGCGAAACATAAAATAGGTACAAATTATAATAATTATTAAAACACAAGTAATAATATTTTGTTCGACGACGCGGAACATGTCTGCGGGCGGACGATGCAAACGCAACGGACGCCGGACAAAAACTGACTATTCGTCGCCCGTTGATCGTGAAACGATAATAGATGGACGACGAATATTATAACATAGATTATAATATATTTATTACTACAGATTACTGCTTACCACTACGAGCAGACCTAATTATTAGGCGGCGTGATAGCGTAATCGGCCCGACCTCCGTACCGATAGAAATAATAGGTTTGAGTGGTTTGACTTACGCGTTTTCATCAATGGTGTGTTTTATACAGCAAACTCCAAAACTGTCTTCGTGAAAATAATTTGGGACGCAAAAACTCGGGAGCGACATTATCAATTTATACACGACAATTATACTATTTTGAATGTTAAATTTCAGTGAACCGACAATTTTACTGTTATTTATAAATAGTAGTCAGGTAACTAGGGAAACATAGTTAAACAATAATAATTATAAGTACACATTTATTATATTATGTATACATTTATTTTAAAGAGAAGGGGATATAGTGTTTAACTACACAGTTAATGTGCATGTACCGAACTTAATTTTTCAATTTATTAGAGCATAGGTTTGAACTTATAACGTTATAAGTACATTTTAGACAAAAGGTTGTTCTTGTTTAGAATAAATAAAGTTGTTGAATTAGGTGGCTAGGTAGTAATAATTGAAGTTAATAGGTACATCTTTAATGTATCTTTGATGTATACCTCGCGCAAATCAGTAATAATTAATTTTTTTTTTTCTATAAATGATTGTTTTGTAGTATAAAATACTATAAATATAAATTATTTGTTTTACTCAATATTTGGTATGTTATGCTTTATAGTTTATACAATTGATGCAATTAAAATTAAATAATAATATAATATTCTACCACAGATTAAAATGATTCTACCTACCTTATATTATAGTAGATACTAGAAAGTGAATTACATTAATTACCACGAAGACTAGAATAAGGAGACCAAACTAGTACGGCCGCCCGCATGAAAAAACGTACCGAAACCATAGATAATAAAGAGGTTTTAATCTAGATTCTAGAGCATGGCTAAATTAGCCATGATCTAGAGGTTCTGGTTCAAATGAAAAATCGGTTGGATTAGTGTCAAACTCGAAAGAATATTATCAAGAAAATAAAGGTTAGTTTTTGTTTTCTAATTAAAAGTTAAGGTAGTAAAACTGTAATACTGCTCCGAATTTCTTCAAAGTAGTACCAAAAGATGCAGTTTGTATTTATAATTATTTAAACAATTTTTTCGATTTCGGTGATTTTATACAATATGTTATCTATACGTCAATTATTATTGTATGTAATTATTATTCATCTATCGTAAATAATTGTTACTGTTGTCTGTTCCTTGTTGTGCGTTAACCGTCGTACCAAATATACGTTTGTCAAACTGAGATCTATTTAGAAAAAAATAGTATTAATAACCATTAATCTTTATTTCAGAAGAAAATTCCGGTGATTCAAATGACTCATTTCTTAATTCGCCAATATTAATAGGTGAAGAAATTGAAACTTATGTTAATTCTATTACAATAAAATCAAGTGAAATAATTCAGGATATTTCATCCAATATTCATAAATCTACATCTTCTTCGACTAGTTTTGAAACTTTTTTTCAACTTATAAATTGTAACGATCCACCTTCTTGGCCCCCAATTACGGATAGCGTTCGAGTTTACCTTGTAATGCAAGAACTTGATCAAGGCAAAGATGCTGATTTTAGTAAATCTGTGTCAGACGGTGGTCGTCGATTTTCTCCTTATTGGTTTAAAAAAACTTTACCAAACAATGAAGTTATAGACAGAAATTGGTTGATTTATTCTAAAAATAGTAAAGCAGTATTCTGTTTTCCATGTTGTTTATTTAAATCAAATACCTTAAAAACTGCAAGTATTGCATGTATAAACGAGGGTTTTTCGGATTGGAAAAATATTAATCGTATTTTAGATCACGAGAAATCGGCTGATCATAAAAATCATTTCTTACAATGGAAATCTCTTGAAAATAGGTTAAAAAACTCTCAATGCATTGACGATGAGATGAATTATAAAAAGCGATTTTTCTAGAAAAAGATCGATGGCGTCATATACTTCGTATAATTTTAGAAACAATTTTATTTTGCACAAAAAATTATTTAGCGTTTAGAGGATCGAGCACAACAGTAGGAAATAAACATTCTGGTATTTTTCTGAATTTAATAGAATTACTTAGCAAATATGATAATATACTAAAACAACATCTTGTAAATCATAACAAGGGAGCTATCAGTTACCTATCTCCAAAAATACAAAATGAATTTATCTCTTTGTTGGGACAAACAGTTCGAAATAAAATTTTATCTAAAATAAAAAAAGCAAAATATTTTTCTTTGTTGTTTGACTGCACTCCCGACGATTCACATAATGAACAAATGGCTGAAGTGATTCGTTATGTTGATATTAACATTGGAAAAATTACAGTTGAAGAAAGTTTTATAGATTTCATAAACACAAAGGAAAAAACTGGAGACGGATTGGCTATGGAAATATTATCAAAATTAAAAGCCGATGAACTTGATGTACAAAATGTACGGGGACAGGGGTATGACAATGGAGCTAACATGTCAGGAAAATACCATGGTGTTCAGGCAGTCATATTAAATAAAAACAATTTAGCCACATACATTCCATGCGCTGCTCACTGTCTTAACTTATGTGGCGTACATGCAGCATCAGCTAATGTTAAGGTACAATTTTTTTTCGATGTGATTCAGAAAATATATACGTTTTTTGTCAAATCAACTACTCGATGGAAAATTGTAATGGATACATTAAAAATTTCATTGAAAGGTGATTCATATACCAGATGGTCTTCAAAAGCACAAGCTGTTTAGGCCATGAACTCCTAAATAAAAGATGTATATAAGGTACTAAAAAATATTTCTAACTCGGAGCTAAATTTGGAAACAAAATCAACAGCTAAAAATTTACTTCAATTGATCAATTTTGACTTTCTCTGCTTACTTAATATTTGGAATCAAATTTTAAGTAGTATAAATCGTGTTAATCAAGCTTTACAAAACAAAAGCTTATCGTTGGAAAAAGCTTCCAAATTGCTACTAGGGCTTAAAAATAATTTGCAGGAAATTCACAACACAACTATGGAAGAAAATTTTACAAATGCTACAAAAGTTGCAGAAGAGTTACAAATATCAACAACTTTAAAGGAATCAAGAACAAAAAAAAGAAAAAGATTAGAACTTTATGAAACAGATGATAATGTGATAAATATTTCTGCAGAACAAAATTTTCGAATTACCATTAGAGACTCAATAGGTATTCTTCTTACTCAGATGACATGGCGGTATGAAAAAATTATGGAAATTTCAAACGATTTTGAATTCCTTTCCGGCCATTCATTAACCAATATGAATCCATACGATTTGCAAAAAGCAGCTGCTTATCTAGGACTGAAATATAATGAAGATATAAACACTGCGGAAATAGTTGAAGAAATTAAAGATTTTAAACATGTAGCTTTATCAATTTTGCCAAGTATTGAATCAGTAACGTTTTTGGATTTATTACAAATGATTCAAGATTATAAGCTTAAAGAATCGTATCAAAATATTGAGATTGCTATAAGGATTTTTCTCTCAATGCCCGTTACAACGGCTTCATGTGAAAGGAGTTTCAGCAAACTTAAATTGATAAAAACTTACTTAAGATCCACAATGGTTCAGGAAAGATTATCAAGCATGGTCATACTTTCAATAGAAACAGAAATCGCTAGTAAATTAGATTATGAAGAAGTTATTGACAAATTTTCCCGACACAAAAGTAAGGAAAATATCGTTATAAATAATTATTATTTTATTTTATTTTTTATTATTATTAATTATTATTTTGAAATACCTTATAAATTTGTAAAATTCGAATTGATGTTTTTACTATAATATAAAGTTGAAAATTATAAACTTGTGCCTGAACATATTATTTCTTTTTTGCTCGAAACTTAATTAAAAATTTACAGATTTTCCTGATCTTATTATTTTATTGAAAAATATCAAAAACTGCGAGTGTATCATTCCACCACCTAGGGGGAGGGGACATTGCTAAAGTTATGCCTCGGAATAAAAAATGGCTCGGTACGGCTCTTAAATACTACTTATTAATAAAACGTCGGGCAGTGATTGACGGCTATATTGAAATGGTCACAGTCAATGGACAATGGTAGACCCTTAAGGATAATGAAAGACTCTGGTTTTAGAAAAATAGTAGATCCCATTTTTCGTTCTTTTAGTACACCGTGTACTACAATGATCATTGTTATCATAGTAAATGCACTAAAGCACACTAAAATAAAATTTACATTTTATCAATTTAATACATTTTTCTATACTTAAGTTTCAGCAATCTACTTAATACTTATTCATTCTATACTAATATGAATAATACACATCAATTAATATAAAATTCTATAAATTAAAGCAGAAGTAGTCAGAATATATTTTTATTTTATGCTAAATTAATATCAAATTTCATGTTATTCAGTTTGTTTGCTATGTTGTCCAAGGCGTCATTGAAATCTGATTGAAATATTAAGCACGCTACGCGTTCACCAAAATGTGGTATTTCACTGAGTTCTAACAGGAACTGTTCTAGGTCATCAAGTGGCTGGTCCGGATGAGATGCCACATGACCTTTTAATCCCAATTCTTCTTTTGTCGCCGACTGTTTAATAACATATAACACAAACACGTGTACATAATAAACGAAAGTCGAATAATGCTATAATAATAAGTATTTGTTGATCATTTCACACTTATATATTATATGGGTATATTATGTACTTGATAGTTGATAGGTATGTACTTACCACTTCATAAATTTGTTGAAGTACTTCAACACTTACTACAGACGTATCGAAATTATAAAGAGCTGAAAAATAAACATTGAGCAATGTTTAAATCAATCGAGATCGATGTTGAAGTGCAATTATTATTTACCATTTTCGATTTCTGCAGAAAAATCCATACCATATCTATTAATAATAATTCTATTTCAGATGAAACCATTCTCCATAAATGTAATATTAGAGAATATCATTTAAGAAAAATCGATAATATAACACCTAAACAAAATTATCAAGAGGTATATTTATGATAGGAGCTGATAATGTAATCAATTAAAAAATTGGTAAGTCGGATTATATCAATAATTTATTATAATAGGTATATTTATAATAACTAGGGCCCGGATTTTTATGCATTTGCATGTTTTTTTTTAATAGTCTAAAACATTTCTAGGTAAGCTACAAGTTTGAATTAAAGTCAGTAGATCTGAAATATAAAATTTTATTTTGTATATTTATGCATATTGTGATAACGCAAAAATAAAAGAAAAGAAAAATTAAAGAAATAATGGTTATAATAATAACAATATTAATATATTATAATATTATTAAAATGTATTATTTATGTATGGGAGATTGAGTGGTCTAAATAAATTGTAAGGCAAACACAAGGGACACAAGCCTTGAATGAATGCCTCAAATATATTTATAAGTTATTATAAGTTATTAGTTATTCTTTAGTTATCTCAACTTATGACTTATTATTTTAAATTTGCGCGATTACCTTCCTCCTGATCGTCGGAGGGCTCTCGAGGTCGTGATTCGAGAACGATGAAGTATACCGTTGATAAAATATTAAGCGAATTATTAATTTATTAAATTCTTATAAATTAATAAACAAAATATGATACCTGTATAAAATTATGACTATATAAATATCGATGCTCATGCACCTTACCTTATCCGTATTGTAATAACGCAAAAATAAAGAAACTAAAAATAGGAATAGTAGTTAAGGTAAAAATATTAATACGTGATTAATATTTTTATTTTTAAAAATAATGTTTTGATTTAAGCGAAGTAGTTTAAATAAATTGTATCGGCAACCACAAGGGACACAAGCCTTGAATGATTGCCTCAAATATATTTGTAAGTTATTAGAAATCTATCGATTATTTTAGCCTATGTTTTATCACTCTAAATTTGCGGAATCACCTTCCTCCTGATGGTCGGAGGGTTCTCGAGGTCGAGCTTCGAGAACGATCAAGTAAACTCTATAATACTATTATTGTTTAAATGTGGATGCGCATGCACCTTACCTTGTCCGCAGATGTCTCTGGTTGCAGTCGACGTAACAAGGATAGAATTTATTAAATTTTTTAGCACTCAAGAAAGAAATAACTAAACACTTTGACAAATTTCGTTATATGAAAAAGAAACAGTAAAGTTGTCGTAGGCAATGTCCTTTGAGTGGTTGCGAGTAATTCTGCTGTGCTCCTGCACTTGTCTGTCTGGGTGGTGCTCATGCACTTATATGTTTTGGATGTGCTCGTGCACTTCTGGCTATGGAGGGTGCTCATGCACTGATGAGAGGAGACGATTTAGGTCAGGCCCGCCAGAGTCATCGGCGGCCCGATCAAAGGTGTCGGTGTCCCCAAAGAAAATTGTCTTTTTCCCTGGTGAAAGCGACCCTGACCGGACCATCCCCCGTCTCCGGCGGCACATGAAAGAAGTTGCATGTGTTGCGCTGTACCGTTATAATCCCGTACAGTGTCCTGTACGAGACTAGATAATAGGAATCGTTCCAATCACCAGTGACATGATTTATTGGGGTTATTTTAGATTTTATTACATGCGTACGACAACTCGACCGTTATATATTTTATTAAATGAAAATAACGAATTTACAAAATTTATGATATGTAAATTTGAACATATCATTACAGTATGTGTCTGAAAACGCAGTCGACGTAATAAGGAGAGTAAGAATTATTTAAATACTCAAAAAATAAATGACTGAACACTAATTAAATTTCGTTTAAAAAAAATGAAACGGCACAGTTGTCTCTCGCAGGATCTTTTGAGTATGAGTCTTGGGTATGTATGATGTGCTCCTGCACTTGTCTGTTCGAATGGTGCTCGTGCACTGATGATAGAAGACGATTTAGGTCAGGCCCGTAAAAATTGTCTTATTCCTTGGCGTTTATAGACATGTGAAAGTTTTGTGATATGAATAATGAATACAAACCAGGAAAGAGATAGTAGTTATTTTGCTACTTCGTACTTACTAATTTTATCGTCGAATAAAAGGTTGTATATTATAAAACAATACACAAATAAAATAACAAAATTTTATGAAGAAAACAATATAGTATATTATGAATTATGACGTACAATACAATTATTGTTTGTTATTAAAAATAATGTTAGTAATGTACTATTGTAACGTGGTCGGGGAACCTTATTACTAGGGCTAGGGACTTCTAGGAGTTTGCATGTTATGATATTCCCTAGCCCTACTTATTACGATATTAGTTATCCAGGGAAAGTATTCTATTCGTTATGGATAAGTTTTCCGTAGCTGGGGGTTAGAGCACTATTATGAGGTGGTTATCAATAACTAGAAACGTTTGGTTTATATACTTAAAATATACAATACAGTTTGGTAGATGGCTGTTAATATTTGTAATGCTTGGTTTGCTCTCGTTGAAGGTTGTAATGAATACAACACTACCGCCAGTAGCGCATAATTCACCGTATTACGATCATTTCACGCTAAAATTTAACGATAGAGGGCGCGTATGCCGTATGGGAAATGCGTTTTGAAGGTAGTCAACTTATAAATCCATTGTCGTTAATTAATATATTTTAATTATTGAAGGTAGGTAATCGATTTATTATAGTGTAACGTTCGTTACACCCTATATAAATAACTATTACATATTAAACACACTATATGATTAATTAACACAAAATATACACATTTTACACTTCCGAATTATTATTTAATATATTAAAATGACACACAACGGTAGTTCGACACTGACCATGTAATGAATTTTTAAGACTGAGAATTCAGTTTTCTTCATTAACAAAAGATTTTTACTTATTCATAATAAAATATATATGTTAAACAATTAGACATAGATGTAAGAATACATAAATCATGAGAATATTATAAGAAATAATTACACAAAATTGCTACTCCGCGAATTGTTATAATATGAAATCGTAATCAATATTTGACATTCACAAACATGTATAGATATAATGTTTAATTACTCGCAATTATACGGATGTAATTTTTAATAACGATCTACCCTGGTGATATTAACCGAAGTAGTTGTCGATAGAAAATGAAATGAATCACGTAGGTTATATCTGACGAGATATATCACGATAATATTAAGAGGCCGTCACACTAGGAAAAAATCGACCGTAAAACATGGTTTTTTGATTCCAATAGTACTCAAGTCTCATTAGTCGTAGAAACATGATTTTTGTATCAAATTAAACGTGAGAAGTTATACTAAAAACTGTTGGAACAAATTTTTGAAATTTGTTTTCAAACCGATTTTATTTATATTTGAAATTTGTTAAAATTTTGAAATTTTTAAAAAATTATATAAAATCAGCAAATTGAGATATCAAAATTCTGTTCCAACAGTTTTTAGTACAACTTCTCACGTTTAATTTGGTACCAAAATCATGTTTCTACGACTAATGAGACTTGAGTACTATTGGAATCAAAAAACCATGTTTGTTGTAAAAAAATTATGATTTTACGGCCGTCGTGTGCTGCTATCGATACAACTGCGGCACTGTTCTAAAACTGTACTCATTCCCCCACACTTCGCGCATATGCAGCGGTACCTCACCTAGATCGAAACCGGTTATCTAGCCGCGCGCGTTTTATAAATACCCAGAGTATCGATAAGGAAAATAATAATATGGCCCATGAATATTATTTGAATTATTTCGATATAATAATTCAAATTCATATTCTAATAAACTAAACACATGTTGAAACCACATAAGTATCATAAAGTTGCCAAAACTCAGCTGAAAAATGTACGATCTCGACAATTTTTTTTTTCAAACTGTAGGAAATTTTTCAATATAATTAGTGGTTAGGTTTAAAATATGAAAATGTTTTAATTTAACTGAGTATAAGTGTATACAAAAGAAATATGTCGTTTACTCCTGAAAAAAATCATTGTTGATAACTTTTGCAGGGCTTTTTTAAAAGAATGCCGTGGAATTAAAATATAAATATTATAATTTATTATAAAATATTTTTATATTAAATACAGATTTTTGTAAACTAAACATAAATGCATACAGCAATTTAATGATTTTATTGAAATAGTTGAATCAAAAACTAATTGCTAGCATGTAGTACATAGTACCTACATAGTATATAATACCCTAAATAATATATAACTGTGTATAAACGTATTGAGATTACTATGTAAGTATTTATTGATATCCACTTGATTACACTAATCATCAGTAGAAAATATGTGGTCAAAGTATTTTTCATATAAAACTAGAATTAATCTACTATAGTCTATGGGTGTTGTAGTATAAAATTTTTATACCTATTTAATATATGTAAACATTCGGTTATTATCAAGTAAAAAGGCGACAGTATGACATATATTGGTAGAAACTTTTGTTTGCTCTTACTAAATCTAAATAAATGTATATATGTATAATACGTCAATAATTAAAATTCTCAACACTAATGAGTAATGACCATAATTTGTTCAAGATAGTTTTAATATCTAATATATTATATTATAAATATTATATCTACTATCATTTCTCCATTAGATATAGTCACTGAGATAGATAAGATATACTGGAGCGCGCACTCGCCATTCCCGCAATGATACAAAAAACGAGCCGTCTCGAATCCCGCTTCCCCCACCATCGAAGGGCAAAACATTTCATTTTTACATACGATATACGTGTAGTTATGATTATTTTCGTTCATAATTCTTAATTTATTTTCTTATTTCTTTAACAAATTAAATGTAGTAGTAATTATTCATTACCTTATTGTATTACCATGATTATAATATAAGATATAACGATATGGAAAGTGATCAAGCAGGGATTTTGAGATTTACAATGGACATTTTTGTTTATAAATAGTTGTTCACTACATAAAGTGCTATACATTATAGGTATAAAATTCTTCCTTTTAACTTCAATCAACCATTTTTTAAGTAATTCAGGATTATTAAGTGGAAATCTATATATTATAAAATATTAATATTTAGGTAGGTATAATAACTTAATTTGTTAGTTATTTTTGTTCAATCAAACTTATTAATATAATATAACTTATTCAGTTAAATTTTGTATTGTTTTAACTTAGCTTTTATAGTTAATTATCATTATTATACAATTAAGTTAATTTTAATTTTTTTATGTATAGATATAGCCTAGAGGTTATTGTTGAATTTTATCATGATTGTATAGACTACTTGTCGAAAATTATTTTTTAAATTAACAATTTACTATTATTATATTATTTAATTATTATGACTATGATCTCTCGTATTATAATTATTAGTTATTATTATGTTACCACAAACGAGAATATTTTGTATTTTTAATATTTTTTTCCTATGTTCTATTAAATAATTATATGATAAAATTATTTAAAAAATATTATTATTTATTATTAAAAATGTATTATATGATTATAAATCCATTGTATAATCAACAATCAACCACAGTTTATAAAATATTTCAAAATACAAGATTACAATGATAGCACTTTTATTTTCTTGGGCTTTTTTTCAGGTGTGATTGTAGTTTGGGTTTTTTTTCGTGGGTATTTTTTCCGCTTCTTATTGATTAAATATTTAATTATATAAAATTATAAAACCATCGGGGCTTCAAGAAACCTCCGGGCCCCTGGCCACAAATAAAACTGTATAAAATGTTAATATTTAGGTACTTGTGGAACTAAATACTTCCACCTTTAATGTGCCTATTAGTACATCCAAAAGCTGAACACGAGACAACCATATTGAATATAGGTACTAGGTATACAAAATTGTAACAAATTACAAACTAACGAAAAGGCTTGAGATTATATAGGCATTTGATTAAATATCTCAGCTATTAAGAACGAAAATAAATTGTTATTTACAAATTCATCGTATTTTCCTATGTAAAAATGAAATGTTTTGCCCTTCGGTGGTGGGGGTAACGTCAAACACGACGGCTCGTTTTTACGGCCGAGTGCGCGCTCCAGTATATCTTATCTATCTCAGTGGATATAGTATAAAAGTAAGTACCTATTTGTGATAATTAAGTTATTATTATTTTATTACTCGCATTATTCATTAGTATAACTAGTATAAGGTAATTATATAATTAAATATTATGATCAACGATAATAGTGCATATCAAAATGGGAAGACATCAAAATTATTGTCATTCTGTAAAACTGTCCACACCAGTAACAACTTACATTCTAATTGAATTTTTATTGTGGTTTAATTTTTTTTTATTTAACGTTAAAATGGATCAACTTAAAAAACGTACTCGTCAACCATCGAAAAAGTTATCAACTAAAAAGAAATTGAGTAATCGAGTGATGAATTTTCTAGGAATTCAAAACAAAACCAAGTAAGTAAAATATTAAATGATTAAAATATAAAATATGTATAAATAATAACGTAATATCAGTTATAACAATACATTGTTTTTAATTAAGTCCCAATCCAGAGGTCGTAGAATCTGTTGTGAAACCTTTTTTCTTGGGTGATGACAATCAACTACCATGCACATCAAGGGAAACAATTAGGTAAACTTTTGCTAAATTATATAGCTATTAAATTTGGTAAACTATAATAACTTAATATTTAAATAATATACGGAAAATGTATTACATAATCGCATGCAGCAGTATAAATATTTATATAATACAATATTTTTATATATTTTTTAAAGTCAAAATCCAGAGCTCGTAAAATCTGTTGAGGCACCTTTTTTCTTAGGTGCTGACAATCAACTACCATGCACATCAAGGGAAACAATTAGGTAAATTAAAAATGTTTAATAATTTAAATTAAAACTCTGATTATATAAATTTGAATGTATATGAGAACTCCAACGATTTTTGTATATATTATATCAATTTTTTTTAAAAAAAAATTAGAAAAATAAATGATCCGGAGGGTAATGCAAATAATTATTGGAATACTGAAGAAAATTTACATAACTTAACAGTGGACGAATCTATACTTAGTAATCAAGAAATTAAGTATGCATTTAAAATTTATATTTTGATTGAAGATGAGTCGTAATAAATTTAATTCTTTAACAGGCAATGTGATGTTGATGAAAGTTCGGGAAGACGAATAGTGGATATACATTACGTTTTTAGTCAAATTAAAAACAGTGTTCATAGAGGGTCATTTGGTTGTACATTTTTAAATATGACGTTTATTTCTGAGAAAAAACACGGGTTTAGATCATCATTTAAGTTTAAATGTGATGTTTGTAATATTGTTATGTTTATCGACTCAGAAAAGTTGAAACCTGAAGCTTATTTGCCAGTAAATTATTCCGCCGTTAATGGATCAATAGCAGCTGGAATTGGATTTACACAGTTGTCCGAATTGTGTGCGATAATCGATATACCTTGTATGTCTTCAACTACTTTTCTGAAAATTCAAGAGTTTATTTGCAAAAGAATTCATGAAGTTGCAGAGGAACAAATGAAAATTGCTGGTGAAGAAGAACGTCGTTTAGCAATAAAAGCTGGTACATTAGATGTTGATGGAACCCCTATGTGCACTGTAGTTGCGGATGGACAGTGGTCAAAGCGCAGTTACAAGACTAAATATGATGCATTATCTGGAGTGGTAAAATATATATATGCTATATTAGTATATTAGTTTTATAAAACTGTTTTGAATGACCTTATTTATAATTCTACTTTCTAGGCAACAATAATAGGTTATAGATCGAAAAAAATTTTGTTTGTGGGAATTAGAAACCGTTATTGTATAATTTGCCAAAGGGCCAAAAATAAAAAACTATCTCCACCTGACCATACTTGTTTTTTAAATTGGAAAAAGGGTGCAACAAGCATGGAAGCCGATGCCATTGCCGATGGATTTAAACAAAGTTTGGAAATGCATGGACTCAAGTATAACAAACTAATAGGTTAGTGTATATAATATATCAGTAACAATATTAATATATCAATATCAATAATGACCCATTCGGCACGATTCCCAACGACTGGCTTTATCAGTAGTAATTATTATAATGACAACGACAAAATCGACAAATAATAAAGAATATATAATTTGTTTATGGGCCCCACACGAGCTTGCTCATAAACCATAACACACGATATGGGGCCCATTATACACACGATAATATTATAATATATTTATTAGGTATAATTTCTGTATTAAATAAAATAAAATATATATGGCTTATAATGATTTTAATGATACGATTTATAAAAGAAATAGGAATAATAAAATTAATTAAATTGTATACTATTTTTTAAATTTTTTATATAATATTGTATATATATATTGTGGCATATTAACATAAAAATAATGTTAATATTTTACTATTCTTATATATTAAAAATGTTCTATATTTATTTTACAACATTTTATGCAACTTATAAAAAATTATTTAGCAGCAATTATTTTATTTTTTTACATATATTATATACATTTTTGATTTTGGTCAAAAACGGGTATGCCCCATTTTATGAGAAACCTTATTTTAAATTTTCAAATTTTAGGTATTAATTCTCAAATGAAAATACTAATGTAAACATCTGATACAAGTTTCAAGTTTTTACAATGAATTATTTTTGAATAAACATAAAAATCGTATATGCGTCGTACCTACCTACTTGTATTTTTATTATTTATTATTTACTATATTTTTTTTTACCGATCAGATTAAGGTTAGGTTAGATCAAATTAAAACCTAATAGAATAAGAATTTATGCAGTAAAACAAATTTTTTCAATGATAAAAATAGTTTTAATTGCTGTTATGAGTGCGTTAAATCGTATTTTTATACAAATTTTTCTTGTTTTTTAGAGCATTTAAATCCGTTCTCTTATTTTTTAAAGCACAATATTTAAATTAAGTGTTTAATTTAAATTGTACCTATATATAATATTTATATTTTATTTCATAATAGGTATTACAACCAGTCAACACTCAACATGAATATCAAAAAAGTTCTATTTGTTATTATTACAACCATACATTTCACTTTTGGATTCATTGCTTACGATTGCGGAGGTCCTAACCTAAATATAACTTCCTTTGACAGTCTAGAAGTAGACAACTGTGATCTTCCAATACCTTCGAAAACAGAACGGGTAACAAGAATACAACTATTGCAAAGGGTTGAAACATATCCAGTTAATTTCAAATCATGCCTGATCACTGTTGATTATTTAATAACAAGGTGTTCGGCGTTTGAAGACGCACAAGTTGTAGAGGGAGGGTATTTTTCCGACATAATAGAGTTAGGTAGTGCTAGATGTTCACAGACTCACCAGAAACAATCTTTCACTTTTCAAACGGGAGGAGTAGTGACAGATTTAAAAATAAACGAAACGATATTTGTAACAAATATCATTGCCGGAACATTAGACAAGTATGGTAATTGTAAAGGCACAACTTTTAAATCAAGCAGAGGAGAGTGGGAAGATGTGGTCGTACAAGCTAAATTTAAAATATTGCTTTCAGAAGGTACGGCTATAGCAAATAGTAAAGATAATATCCTCATACTTCCAACAGGAACCAAAATGAAATTATCTGAAAATTATGGTTTTGATTCTTTTAAAGGAGAGACTATATGGACAAACAACCATTTCACTTGTGAAGTACAAGATTTCAATGTTTTATATGATGGTCCTGCATCGTTAATAATTTCAAATGCCATTAATGATTTTTCAAATAATATATATACCTATATTGTGGAAACGGATAAAATAGTATTTTCCCTAAAACAAATTAAAAAAAGTTTTGCATGCGGGATGCCAGTGATTCAAACTGAACACATACAGTTAGTCATACTTGTAGATACCGCATTTTTCAATCGATTTACGACAACAACAATTTCTCCGCAAAACACTGATTTGTTAGCCTACGTTAATACAAAATTTGTTTATGTTGAAAACTTCTTTAAATCTACGATAACATCATTGTATAATGACATAATTAAAAAACAGTGTGATCTCGAACGAAAAATATTACAACAAAAGCTTACACTAGCCTCTTCGAGCATTTCCGACTTTTCGTATCTTATGGGCGAAGGACCAGGTTTTACTGCAGTGAAAACAGGCGAAATAATATATTTAATAAAATGTAAAAAGGTAAATGTTGAAATATCGAGAAAAAATGTATGTTTTAATGAACTACCAGTTTTATATAACAACAAAACGTTTTTCATGGCCCCCAAAACGCACATATTGCAACAATTTGGAACTCAAATTGATTGTAATATACTACTTCCACCTGGCTTCAATTTGGACGGAGACTGGTTTGGTATTGTACCCAATATACAAGAAATAAAAAAACCACAAAAGCTCAAACCGGCTACAACCTGGACGTGGTCGTACAAAAGTCCAGAATCGCTTATGAATGCTGGTATATACACACAAGACACAATGAAAGCTTTTCAGCAACATATATTGTTTCCACAAGAAGTGAGTGCTGCTACAAATAATTTAATAAGACAATCTATGGGATATGATACGACTAACCAAGGTCTGCAATATAAATATCTTATTGACGAACAGACAATAAGCAACATGGTCGAAAATAAATTACATCAACTTTGGGGATGGTTTACAACTATTGGTACTTTTGTTTCGGGACTGATGGGGATATTTTTTATTGTAAAATTAATATTAACACTAGTGGATACGGGGATTAATATTACTATTTTATACAAAACCTTTGGGTGGAGTGCAAAACTGTTGGCAGGAATTTTTTCTAGTATTACCCATTATTTAATGTTAAAGACACACAAAAAAAATCAAAATTTTGATCAAGACTCGCTAGACACAAAACATGTTCGCTATTCAATTAAAAATAGCAAAAAAGTGTACCTGAGCTTGAGTCAAGATTCTGTTTAAACACTTTAAAGCCATACAGAAATAATGTATTTAATTTAATTTATTATTTATTTAGTATTAAAAGTATTGTTTTAAATTTGTATATTTTATTTAATTATTTAATGATAAAAAATTTTAATTTCATATTAAATGTACATGAAAAATGCAATTATTACCTTTATGTTATATGTTTATAAATATAATACATTTGAAAAAAGGTTAAAGAAATATTTGTTTTTTACTATTTTGTATGGTAATTAAATATTAGATTATAAAATGATTAAATTATGTATTTTTAAGTGTGTTTAAGTAGGTACAGGTTATTATGCTCAATATTCTATTTTTCTTTGAATTACCAAAAAAATTTGTAAGTTGTAGCATGTTCACGAATAATGTATAATGTAAAATATACGCAATACATTTAAATATTACAAAACTAATATTTAGATATTTAGGTAATATTAATTTAGGTTATTGCTATAAATTAGTTATTATTTACTTTATTATAAATATTTCATGAAGTAAATATCTAATAATGTATTATAAATACAAATCACATCGGTACCCGCGGGTATTAAAAATATTACAGCTGCATTTACCCATTTACGTGTATATTTACGCGCGATCCGTCTTAGACGAAGGTTCAAATAATAATAAACACCGCTCCCGAATAGGCATAATCCTCGGCTGGCCGCCGACTACCAGTAGTGGGCGTGGTTAAAACGTCGCGTGCTTGCGGATCACGAAAACACCTAACAGCGCGTTCTCTCGGACGTTGTATGCGTTTCACTTTTAGTGTGACGGCCTCTTATATATATATATCACGCGGCGGCGGCGATTACAGTAGAGAGAGTAATATATATAATATATGGAACCAAGGTGGATGTATATATTGTACAGAGGTGTTAACACTTCGATAATAAATCGATTGAAAAATGTACACCATTTGTGATTTCCTCCGGGAGCGCTGCCTACCGATGAAGGCTTAAAATGTTCATATTTCATATAAAATAATATGATCACGATGCTTGCAAACCTATATAAATATGATTTATGAATTAAATTTAAATAACGAGTAACTTGGATGGATTTTAATTAACATAAATCTATCTTCAATAATACAATTATTGTTAATTACCCGCATTTTTTGTGGGAAATAGTGTTTTGTGGAGCAGATATAGACATGCTGCCAACTTGGGTTATACTTATTGAAAATTTCTATTTATTGTAACCATTTTCATATTAAATATAAATTAATGTAATGGCTAATTTATTATTTCCTTGATTTGCTACCTATTCTTAGTGTTCGGACTTCGTCAACCTGTCCGCGTTGTCCGGTCCCACTGCTCCTGTGGTTGGTAACACCCGAAGAGACGTTCCTCTTCACCCCGGTCACCTAATGCAGTTCGCAACGGTCGCGATGTTTTTGTCATCGCGCGTGCTGGTCGACTAGCCATTATTATAGTTCATAATTTTGTGAAGGTTTTACTGTTCGCGCCGTTCGCCGACATTTTTGTTGTCTCAACACGCGGTTCCGCGTCAATGTTAAATCAACATAAATAAATATTATTTTTATTTATCGGTCGTCGACCAGACAGCAGTTCGCCGTTCATTGCCTTGCAGCTCGCAGCAATATAGTGTGGCAGTTATTATATTTATTCCACCATCATCCAGTTCGGACCCAAAACCTCGTGGTTGTCATCAGAATACATTCGTTCCAGTCAGCTCAAGACACCGTTCATCTATTTCCCCTTTTAATATTATATTGTACTGAACAGTTAGGGTGACCAGATGTGTCTTATAAAAAAAGAGGACATTTTTACAAATAAATGTTTGTTAATTAATACCTACACAGATACACAAATACAACTGGTATTATAAAATCGTTATGTATTTTAAAGGCGTTAAAACTATTGATAGTATACAAAACATATTTGCATGATGTATTTAACACAAAAACATATTTGTGTGATGTATATTTCAACACAATTACATTTAGTTGGCTGATTGAAGCACAATATAAACAGCATATAATATTACAAACTATTAAGTTTAACATAGTAATATACTAACATAGGTATCTATTGAAATAAAATAATAAATCAACCAAAACTAAACATTTATATTATTTAACTTTTTTAAACCAAATTGACATTAGAAACTTTAAAATATCATTTAGAATTTAATCCATACTTGTCAGAACTAGATATTTCTTTTAAAATATAATTGTTTTTTTGATCTTTCAAGTATTTAAAAAAATCAGCACACTTAAAATGTTTAAAATTAAATTGAACCATCATAACACCCTTAACGTTTTCCAATAAAAAACGATTACGTTCTTTGGTCCATTGACTAGTTATAAGTGAGAATACTCTTTCAGTACTAGCACTAGAACAGTTGTTTCGTTCCCTTTGGCCTTTGCCGTTATTTATATACTCTGGTATGGGACAGAGTATGTTTTATTGATATATTGTTATTTATTATATATTCTGGTATGGGACAGAATATATGTAATTAATATTTTATTATCAGTTCGATATTTTGTTATTTTATATTATGTGTTATTAGTCCGAGACTGATCATCTCGACTAATCTATTATTATTTGTTCGATATTAAATATAATAAGAATATATTATATTTCATTGTTACAGTTATAATTTACTTGTATGTAATTTTATTAGTTCTATTGTACCTAGTCCCAGGGTGTGCGAGTTCTAGGTGCTAACCGCAGAGCCAGGAGCTCCTAGTGCGAACACTTAGTCTCTTTGTCATGTTTATTTTTGTAAAAATATATTGTACTTATAACAACTAAAAATAAATAGAATAATTCTATGTATGGCATAATATTGAAAGTACTAGGTATTACTAAAATATATATTTAAAATAAATACTTAGTATTACTATATATATATTTAAAATACTATTACTCAATAGAAATATCTATTAAATTGATGTATATAATAACAGTATTCACATCTTATTATACAAGTGTACTCTTTCTGAAGTTATACATTTAAGTACCTAACAACATATTGCTTTTAATTTCTATACAGTTGTAATTGTATATGTTTCCCAAAACATTAAATTATTATTAAAATAGTATAGGAATTACAAGTACCATATACACATATAATAAGTTTTAAGTTACACTATTTAAAATGAAAAATATAAATTATATCATGATATTATATATTATATATATTTTATCATGAATAATATTATGGCATGAAGTCCATAGCCTTTGTAATTCCTAAATATACTAAATAATAAGCAAAATAAATGCTAAAATGCATTACGTGCCATAGAAACTGTAGTAGTTTTGAGCCCTCACCGGGTAGTCAGCGCACCCGGTGGCAGTTACAAGTGGTGTACTTTTTTCGGCCCACTATCATAATGGTACAATATAGGAAGTGTTGCGGAGTGGACTGTAATTTTCATAGATAATAAAGATATGGATAGGACATATCGGTATTATCAGCGGTATTTAAGGGGTCCAGTTGAGGCCAAACAAGTATACCTATATAGAGTATCAATTATCATTATAAAAACGCCTCAATTGCCTTCCCCTCCAGGCACGCGGCCTCAAATATATTTAACATAGGCGTGGCCTATCCATATCTTTATTATCTATGGTAATTTTGGACTGGTTACTTTGGATATTCCATGTTATTTAGCTTAATTAATTTTAATAATTAGTAAAAGTTTTACGAAAAGTTTTTTTTACTGTGTTTGTTAAGTCTAATGCGGAGCCGACATTTCACGCTCGATAATTTCTCGACGACTGACTAGATAATATCTAATATATCTTATATTATACGTCGGCTTCACTGACCGATAACAATAATCACTGATGACCGCAGCGCGCCATTAGTCGATTTTTCTAAAAACCAGTGGGCCTCAATCATAGACCTTACACTAGTAAGATATACTTAGTAAGTATACTAGTATGAGGTCTATGGCCTCAATATTTGATCTCTATTACTAGTGTATGCCACTGGTTTGACAGGTATTATACATTTTGGAACAGTTTGGATATCACTAACCAGAAATGGCCACTGGGCGCGCGGCGGTCATCCGCACGTTTTCGTGAAGCGTACTATAGATAAGGAACTCGTATATTATTTATATTATTAACATTGAAGTTCGCGTATCAGTTTCCACCATTTTTTCGGTTGGCAAAACATTACATTAAGAATATTTTATAGAAATCATTTTTCATTTATTTCTATATTTTACCATTAAAAACGACGTTATTCCTAATTGATATTGTATAGAAATTGTGATGTTTTGCCTACCGCAAAAATGGCGGGAACTGATACAAGAACTTCAATGTTATTTATATAAATTATAAACGAGTTCCTTATCTAGTTGGTAGCGAAGTCTGTGACTCTAACACGTGTCTAGTCGGCCGTCGATAAAGAGGCCGATTGGAGACCAGGAGATGCAGTAAATAGAAGAGATACTAGACATGGTTAGAGGAACTCAGAGCGTATCGGGATGGTGTTTCAGAGCCGTTACGGTAGGTCTTTTACCGATATTCAATAGAATGCGTCCGCGATAGACGGGTAAGGGCGCACTACATAATTTCTCTCGTTTTTTACCGGTATTATCATACTATTCGACTGGAAAGCGACATTAGGATAAATAATACAATATTTAATAACTTTTAGTCACCATTTTAGTAAATTAAAATATATTAATTAACGACAATGGATTTATAAGTTGACTACCTTCAAAACGCTTTTCCCACATGCGCCCTCTATCTTTAAATTTTAGCGTGAAATGATTGTAATTCGGTAACTTTGTAGTTATAACATCAGTATTGTAAAAACCAGTTCAAATATGTAAAAAAAAATAGGGACCTCAAGTGCCACCAAAAAGGTATTGACCGCAACTGTGCCGTAATCACTGTGTTGATATC